>NC_083881.1:72031688-72331688 GCF_032452875.1 Bos javanicus
CCCTTCCTGGTTATGCACTCACGAAGTGACTGCATGCTCCCTGCTTTGTGTCCGTGCCCACAAAACATCAAGTAGCCCGAAGCTAGAGCCTGCCTTGCAAGGGTAACAGACGCTTCTGGGCCACCCAACTCCACCCCCAAGGAGACGGGGTAGGTGCTTCTTTCTCCGTGCTCCCTCCTCAGTGCTCCCCTGGTTCTGGATTTTGACGTTTATCGTAGTGTAAACGCTGTGTACGTCTGTTCTCAAGTTTATGGGCAATCCATCCATTTTAGAACCTAGCACAGCCTACTACACGCACTAATTCTGTAAAATTTTCTCTGATAAATGAGTGAATTAATGAAGAAAAATTCAGAATCCTGAACAATAGCTTGTGTTAACAATTCAGGGACCTAAAGCTTTACATATAATGATCACTAAGTTTTCTGGTTCCACCTAAAAACAAGCACTTGATAAACCTATATAGTTACTGATGTGCTTTTCAGCTTGACTCATGGTTAAAAATTTAAATGTAATTCTTTAAATTGTGAGCTGACTTTTCGGAGCACATGTGATGATCAACATATGCATTCTTCCTCTTTGTTGCATGCCTGAACTAATTTAAAATTGACGACTCGATAAAGTAGGTGCTATTACCATCCCCTGAAGATGAGGAAACTGAGTCATAAAAAGGATAAGTGACTTGTTCACAGATACATAGATGCCAAACGTCAGAGCCGAGACTCACTAAGAAGACTGGCTCCAGAGAGTGTCTTAACCACTAAGCTAAATTCATTCATTTAACAGCAACTTATTGACATCTACTGATGCGCTCAATTAAAATAAATTAATTTCAAAGGTTAAAACCTCTGAAGACGATGGCCTGAAACAGTGAGACAGAGGAGCACTGGTTAGCAAGCCGAGGGAAGTTCTCTGAGGGCTGGCTTTTGAGTTGAGACTTGTTTGCCAAGAAGTGACCAGCCAGGTAAAGCTGAAACAGGAACAAGTTCCCAGAAGAAGATACTGCAAATGCAAAGGTCACAAAACACAGAGAGCTTGACACGTTGAGGAACAGGGCAGTGTGGCAGAAGGATAGTGAGCAGAGAGAGGGAAGTACATGATGAAACCAGAGAAACTGGCAGATGCATAAGAGTTGTAAGGTTCATGGTCAGTGCAATAGGGAGCCATTTGCTGTTGTTCAGTAGCTAAGTCATGTCTGACTCTGCAATCCCGTGCACTGCAGCACACCAGGCTTCCTTGTCCTTCACTGTCTCCCGGAGCTTGCTCAAACTCAGTCCATTGATTCAGTGATGCAATCCAACCATCTCATCCTCTTCCATCCCCGTCTCCTCCTGCCCTCAATCTTTCCCAGCATCAGAGTTTTTCCAAAGCGTTGACTCTTTGCATCGTGTGGCCAAGGTATTGCAGCTTCAGCATCAGTCCTTCCAATGAATATTCAGGGTTGATTTCTTTTAGGATTGACTGATTTAATCTCTTTGCAGCTCAAGGGGCTCTGGTGAGTCTTCTCCAGCACCACAGTTTGAAAACATCAATTCTATGGTACTGAGCCTTCTTTATGGTCCAACTCTCACATCCGTACATGACTAGTGGAAAAACCATATCTTTGACTATATGAATCTTGACAAAGTAATGTTGACAAAGTAATGTCTCTGCTTTATGATATGCTATCTAGGTTTGTCATATCTGTTCTTCCAAGGAGCAAGTGTCTTTTAATTTCATGACTGCAGTCACTGTCTGCAGTGATTTTGGAGCTCAAGAAAATAAAATCTGTCACTGTTCTGCTTTTTACCATCTATTTGCCATTAAGTGATGAGGCTGGATGTCATGATCTTAGTTTTTTGAATGTTGAGTTTTAAGCCAGCTTTCCCACTCTCCTCTTTCTTTCACCTTTATCAAGAGACTCTTTAGTTCCTCTTCATGTTCTGACATTACGGTGGCATAATCTGCATATCCGGAGAAGGCAATGGCACCCCACTCCAGTACTCTTGCCCGGAAAATCCCATGGATGGAGGAGCCTGGTAGGCTGCAGTCCGTGGGGTCGCTGTTGGACACGACTGAGCGACTTCGCTTTCACTTTTCACTTTCATGCATTGGAGAAGGAAATGGCAACCCACTTCAGTGTTCTTGCCCGGAGAATCCCAGGGACAGGAGAGCCTGGTGGGCTGCCGTCTATGGGATCACACAGAGTCAGACACGACTGAAGTGACTTAGCAGCAGCAGCAATCTGCATATCTCAGATTATTGATATTTCTCCCAGAAATTTTGATTCCAGCTCGAGCTTCCTCTAGCCTTGCATTTTGCAGGATTTAATTTGCATATAAATTAAATAAGCAGGGTGACAATATACAGCTGTGATGTACTCCTTTCCAAATTTTGAACCAGTCCATTGTTCCATATCAAGTTCTTACTGGTTCTTCTTGAACTGCATACAGTTTCTCAGATGATAGATAAGGTGATCTATTATTCCCATCTAAGAATTTTCCACAGTTTGTTTGGAAACAAACACATTCAAAGGCTTTAGTGTAATCAATGAAGCAGAAGCAGATGTTTTTCTGGAATTCTCTTGCTTTTTTGATGATCAAATGGATGTTGCCAATTTGATCTCTGGTTCCTCTGCCCTTTCTAAATCCAGCTTATACATCTGGAATTTCTCAGTTCATGTACTGTTAAAGCCTAGCTTGAAGCATTTTGAACATTACCTTCCTAGCATGTGTTAAGTTCAGTGCAGTTCAGTTCAGTCGCTCAGTCGTGTCCGACTCTTTGCGACCCCATGAATCCCAGCACACCAGGCCTCCCTGTCCATCACCAACTCCCGGAGTTCACTCAGACTCACATCCATCGAGTCAGTGATGCCATCCAGCCATCTCATCCTCTGTCGTCCCCTTCTCCTCCTGCCCCCAATCCCTCCCAGCATCAGAGTCTTTTCCAACGAGTCAGCTCTTCGCATGAGGTGGCCAAAGTACTGGAGTTTCAGCTTTAGCATCATTCCTGCCAAAGAAATCCCAGGGCTGATGTCCTTTAGAATGGACTGGTTTGATCTCCTTGCAGTCCAAGGGACTCTCAAGAATCTTCTCCAACACCACAGTTCAAAAGCATCAATTCTTTGGCGCTCAGCTTTCTTCACAGTCCAACTCTTGCATCCATACATGACCACTGGAAAAACCAGAGCCTTGACTAGACGAACCTTTGTTGGCAAAGTAATGTCTCTGCTTTTGAATATGCTATCTAAGAGTAAGTGTCTTTTAATTTCATGGCTGCAGTCACCATCTGCAGTGATTTTGGAGCCCCCAAAAAAATAACTCAGCCACTGTTTCCACTGTTTCCCCATCTATTTCCCATGAAGTGATGGGACTGGATGCCATGATCTTCGTTTTCTGAATGTTGAGCTTTAAGCCAAGTTTTTTACTCTCCACTTTCACTTTCATTGAGGCTTTTTAGTTCCTCTTCACTTTCTGCCATAAGGGTGGTGTCATCTGCATATCTGAGGTTATTGATATTTGTCCCGGCAATCTTGATTCCAGCTTGTGCTTCTTCCAGCCCAGCGTTTCTCATGATGTACTCTGCATAGAAGTTAGATAAGCAGGGTGATAATATACAGCCTTGATGTACTCCTTTTCCTATTTGGAACCAGTCTGTTGTTCCATGTCCAGTTCTATCTGTTGCTTCCTGACCTGCATACAGATTTCTCAAGAGGCAGGTCAGGTGGTCTGGTATTCCCATCTCTTTCAGAATTTTCCACAGTTTATTGTGATCCACACAGTCAAAGGCTTTGGCATAGTCAGTAAAGCAGAAGTAGATGTTTTTCTGGAACTCTCTTGCTTTTTCCATGATCCAACAGATGTTGGCAATTTGCTATCTGGTTCTTATGCCTTTTCTAAAATCAGCTTGAACATCGGGAAGTTCATGGTTCACATATTGCTGAAACCTGGCTTGGAGAATTTTGAGCATTACTTTACTAGCATGTGAGATGAGTGCAATTGTGCAGTAGTTTGAGCATTCTTGGACATTGCCTTTCTTTGGGATTGGAATGAAAACTGACCTTTTTCAGTCCTGTGGCCACTGCTGAGTTTTCCAAATTTGCTGTCATATTGAGTGCAGCACTTTCACAGCATCATCTTTCAGGATTTGAAATAGCTCAACTGGAATTCCATCACCTCCACTAGCTTTGTTCATAGTGATGCTTTCTAAGACTGACTTGACTTCACATTCCAGGATGTCTGGCTCTAGGTCAGTGATCACACCATCATGATTATCTAGGTCATGAAGATCTTTTTTGTACAGTTCTTCTGTGTATTCTTGCCACCTCTTCTTAATATCTTCTGCTTCTGTTAGGTCCATACCATTTCTGTCCTTTATCAAGCCCTTCTTTGCATGAAATGTTCCCTTGGTATCTCTAATTTTCTTGAAGAGATCTCTAGTCTTTCCCATTCTATAGTTTTCCTCTATTTCTTTGCATTGATCGCTGAGGAAGGCTTTCTTATCTCTTCTTGCTATTCTTTGGAACTCTGCATTCAGATGCTTCTATCTTTCCTTTTCTCCTTTGCTTTTCACTTCTCTTCTTTTCACAGCTATTTGTAAGGCCTCCCCAGACAGCCATTTTGCTTTTTTGCATTTCTTTTCCATGGGGATAGTCTTGATCCCTGTCTTCTGTACAATGTCACGAACCTCATTCCATAGTTCATCAGGCACTCCATCTATCAGATCTAGGCCCTTAAATCTATTTCTCACTTCCACTGTATAATCATAAAGCATTTGATTTAGGTCATTCCTGAATGGCCTAGTGGTTTTCCCTACTTTCTTCAATTTAAGTCTGAATTTGGTAATAAGGAGTTCATGATCTGAGCCACAGTCAGCTCCTGGTCTTGTTTTTGCTGACTGTATAGAGCTTCTCCATCTTTGGGTGCAAAGAATATAATCAATCTGATTTTGGTGTTGACCATCTGGTGATGTCTATGTGTAGATTCTTCTCTTGTGTTGTTGGAAGAGGATGTTCCATATGTTCCTAGCATGTGAAACGAGTGCAATTGTGTGGTAGTTTGAAAATTCTTTGGCATTGCCCTTCTTTGAGATTGGAATGAAAACTGACCTTTTCCAGTCCTGTGGCCACTACTGACTTTTCCAAATTTGCTGGCATATTGTGTGCGGCACTTCAACAGCATCATCTTTTAGGATTTGAAATAGCTCAGTTGGAATTCCATCACCTCCACTAGCTTTGTTCATAGTAATTCTTCCTAAGGCCCACTTGATTTCATACTCCAGGATGTCTGCCTCTAGGTAAGTGATCCCAACATCATGGTTATTCAGGTCATTAAGACCTTTTTTGTATAGTTCCTCAGTGTATTCCTGCCACCTCTTCTTAATATCTTCTTCTATTATGTCCATACTGTTTCTGTCCTTCATTGTACCCATCTTTGCTTGAAATGTTCCCTTAATATCTCTAGCTTCCTTGAAGAGATCTCTAGTCATTTCCATTACATTGTTTTCCTCTATTTCTTTGCAGTGTTTTCTTAAGAAGGCTTTCTTACCTCACCTTGCTATTCTCTGGAACTCTGTATTCAGTTGGGTATATCTTTTCTTTTCTCCTTTGCCTTTCGCTTCTCTTCTTTTCTCAGCTATTTGTAAGGCCTCCTTAGACAACCACTTTGCCATTCTGCATTTCTTTTTCTTCGGAATGGTTTTGATCAATACCCCCTGTACAGTGTTACAAAGTACCATCCGTAGTTCTTCTGTCACTCTGTCTACCAGCTCTAATCCCTTGCATCTATTTGTCACTTCCACTGTGTAATGATCAGGGATTTGCTTTAGGTCATACCTGAATGGCCTAGTAGCTTTCATTATTTTATTCAATTTAAGTCTAGATTTTGCAATAAAGAACTGATGATCTGACCACAGTCAGCTCCAGGTCTTATTTTTGCTGACTATATATAGCTTCTCCATCTTTGGCTGCAAAAAATAAAATTGGTCTGATTTCAGGATTGACCATCTGGTGATGTCCACATGTAGAGTCATCCCTTGTGTTGTTGGAAGAGGGTGTTTACTATGACCAGTGCGTTCTTTTGGCAAAGCTTTGTTAACCTTTGCTTCATTTTTTACTACAAGGCCAAACTTGCTTGTTAGTTCGAGTATCTCTTGACTTCCTACCTTTGCATTCAAGTCCACTATGATGAAAAGAACATCTTTTCAGTGTTAATTCTTTAAGGTCTTATAGGTTTTCATAGAACCATTCAACTTCAGCATTATCAGCATTAGTGATTGGAGCATAGACTTGGATTACTGTGATATTGAATGGTTTGCCTTAGAAACAAGCTGAGATCATTCTTTTGAGTAGATATTATGGTCATCTGACGGAGAAGGCAATGGCAACCCACTCCAGTACTCTTGCCCATGGATGAAGGAGCCTGGAAGGCTGCAGTTCATGGGTTCACTATGAGTCGGACACAACGACTGAGCGACTTCACTTTCACTTTTCACTTTCAGGCATTGGAGAAGGAAATGGCAACCCACTCCAGTGTTCTTGCCTGGAGAATCCCAGGGATGGGGGAGCCTGGTAGGCTGCCATCTATGGGGTTGCACAGAGTCGGACATGACTGAAGCGACTTAGCAGCAGCAGCAGCATGGTCATGTGAATTAAATTCTCCCATTCCCTTCCATTTTAGTTCACTCATTCCTAAAATATCAACATTCACTCTTGCTGTCTCTGTTTGACCATTTCCAATTCATCTTGATTCACAGACCTAACATTCCAGGTTCCTATGCAATGTTACTCTTAACAGCATCAGATTTTACTTTCACCAGCAGACACATCCACCACTGGGAGCTGTTTTTTGCTTTGGCTCAGCCTGTTCATTCCTTCGTGTGCTATTTCTTGCTCTTCTCCAATAGCATATTGGACATCTACAGACTTGGAGGGGAGTTCATCTTTCAGTGTCATATCTTTTTGCCTCTTCATACTATTATGTGGTTCTCAAGGCAAGAATGCTGAAGTGGTTTGCCATTCCCTTCTCCAGTGGACCACGTGTTGGCTGGGGCTCTCCACCATGATCCATCCAACTTCAGTGTTCCTACATGGCATGGCTCATAGTTTCATTATGTTGCACAAAGCTGTGACCCAAATGATCATTTGTGTTATTTTTCTTGATTGTTGTTTTCATTCTGTATGCCCTCTGAGGTTGTAATTATTCTGATTATTTTGTGTGGAGTTAACTAGTTAATTATTAACTAGTTATTCACCTAGTTAATAATGAGGCGAATTATAATGGAAGAAGAGAGACAAATAGTGAGGCTCCTGCAGTAGTTCGGGTAAGTTCAGGTAGGAGCTGATGGTAGCTCGGCTAAGACTGCAGTGGTTGAAGAGGCATAGGTGGTATCTAGATGCAGTGGAGATGACGAGAGAAAGCATTCAGAAAGTATTTTGGTGATAGTGCACCCATGCTGCTGCTGCTGCTAAGTCACTTCAGTCATGTCTGACTCTGTGTGACCCCATAGACGGCAGCCACCAGGCTCCCCTGTCCCTGGGATTCTCCAGGCAAGAACACTGGAGTGGGTTGCCATTTCCTTCTCCAATGCATCAAAGTGAAAAGTGAAAGTGAAGTCGCTCAGTCATGCCCGACTCTTAGCGACCTCATGGACTGCAGCCTACCAGGCTCCTCCATCCATGGGATTTTCCAGGCAAGAGTACTGGAGTGGGGTGCCATTGCCTTCTCCAAGCGCACCCATAGGACATCATAAATGGAAGCAACCATCAAGAAAGGGCTACACCTGGAAACTGGCTCTGATATTAACCCACCTTAAACAGGCATCAGGGGCCCAAAATTGGGGAGAACTCTTTCTTGATCAGTAGGCATCATCAGTCCTCTAGTTTCTGCCTTGGAGTTGTGCCGTGTGGACTCTTTTTAGTGAGAGATCATCATTCAGAATCCATTAGAGTGACGTCTAGGAGCTGTCAAGACTGTTTACCTTCCCTGCCATCAGGGGATTTGTGTATTCACAGAACACTGAAGGGCGTTCACTCATGTTGAGTGGATGGGAATTTGATAGGTAGATATGTCCAAGCAGAGGGAACAGGTGGAAAAGAATGTAAGGTCTGGAAAGTAGAGGGAGAATGCAGTGCAAGTATAGAAAGAGATAAAGGCTAGAAAGAGTGCTTTTATGAAGGCTGTTGAATCCTTGTGTGCTTTATTCTTAATAGAGAATCTGCAAAGGATTTCAGAAAGGCAGAGAGAACCATGAATTGTTAAAGCTGAAAGGAACCCGGCAATTACAGATTCCACCTGCCTAACGTTGCAAACTCTCCTATATCCCTTTTAAAGAAATCACCCCAGCATCAGTGTGCATTACTGATGGCTAAGCCTACAGATTTCAACATATCAGCCCCCAGTCTTTGCAGGAGTCTTTTGCTGAGGATAAATCAACAGATAGTTTGGAATGCTTACTGTGTGCCAACTTCTCTGGAGGAATCATATATGATGAAGACCAGTTCAGTTCAGTCTCTCAGTCATGTCCTACTCTTTTCAACCCCATGAATTGCAGCATGCCAGGCCTCCCTCTCCATCACCAACACCTGGGGTTCACTCAAATTCACGTCCATCAAGTGGGTGAAGCCATCCAGCCATCTCATCCTCTGTCGTCCCCTTCTCCTCCTGCCCCAAATCCCTCCCAGCATCAGAGTCTTTTCCATGGAGTCAACTCTTCACATGAGGTGGCCAAAGTACTGGAGTTTCAGCTTTAGCATCATTCCTTCCAAAGAACACCCAGGACTGATCTCCTTTAGAATGGACTGGTTGGATCTCCTTGCTGTCCAAGGGACTCTTAAGAGTCTTCTCCAACACCACAGTTCAAAAGCATCAATTCTTCGGTGCTCAGCTTTCTTCACAGTCCAACGCCCACATCCATACACGGCCACTGGAAAAACCATAGCCTTGACTAGAAGAACCTTTGTTGGCAAAGTAATGTCTCTGCTTTTCAATATGCTATCTAGGTTGGTCATAACTTTCCTTCCAAGGAGTAAGCGTCTTTTAATTTCATGGCTGCAGTCACCATCTGCAGTGATTTTGGAGCCCCAAAAATAAGGTCTGACACTGTTTCCACTGTTTCCCCATCTATTTCCCATGAAGTGATGGGACCAGATGCCATGATCTTTGTTTTCTGAATGATGAGCTTTAAGCCAACTTTTTCACTCTCCTCTTTCACTTTCATCAAGAGGCTTTTTAGTTACATGGTCTCAATTCATTCACACCTGTAATTTCAAACTTATCTAGTATAAAAATGTAATTCCTTGCCATACCAAATTAGATTCTCTATTCTACCTTCTCCACAAGCTTTGATATGGGAGTGTCCCCTGACCAAATCTTCAGGCTCTTCAAATTGAACATGATATTACACAGATGAGCAGAGACACCCAGATCTTAAACTCTACAAAGTGAACATATCCAGAAAAGAAGCAACCTTAGAAATTGAGACATTTAAAAGCACTTTGCCTGAACTTTCTGAACATTGAGTGCCTTTTTTAGCAAGTGTATTGGTTAAAATACTGGTTTAGTTACTTAGCAGAGAATAGCAAAAAAAAAAAATAATAATAATAATAATTAAAGTTTATTTCTCTAATGTAAGAACCTGAGCTGGTAATTAGTCAGGTTCCCATACCTGAAATTCTGTACAGTTGCTTTGTCACTCACTAGTGCTGGCCTTATTTTCATGGGCAGGGATGGCTCACCACGGCCGTGTCCCCAGTCCAACTAGTGAGAAGGAGGAAGAGAGAAATGGATAGCAACCGGAAATACCACACCTCACTTCCATTCACATCTCATTGACCAGAAATTAACCCAAGACCACTCTCAGTGTGAAGGTGGCTGGGCAACTATGTGTTGGCTACTATTCTGAGGAGATGGTACTAAAAGGCACCAGAGGAGAATGGATCTTGGAGGCCAACAGGAACCTCTGCGTCATGAGAATCTGTGACCTGCTTCTGTAATGCTTAAATATTATTAATATCATGTTGACCACAAACTAGGCAACCTATCAGAGAACTATTTCACTCAAGTTTGTTCTCAAATTTTAAGATATAAATGGATCATCCTCAGAATTGTTCAAAAGAAACATTTTAAGCTCCAGTTCTAGAAGGATGGGAATCTAAATTTTTAAAGGCCACCACATGTGATGCTTACACAGTTTTCACAATATGAGACGGGTGACCACTACTATGAGCTGCCTCGTATACAATTTTGGAATGGTTTACAAATCTTGCATAATTAAATCTTACCACTTGTATCACCTAAACTTGAACTTGGGTTTAAACCAACTTTATAATCAGGTGTGAATGACCTAAATTGAAAGAACTTTGATTTCCTCATCACCGTTGAGATATATTAATCAAACTTTCTTACCCAAGATTGAGAATTCCTTGAATATAGCAAGATAATTCCATCTTAAAAGCATGAGTAATTTACAGTCATGATGTTACAATAAACACAGTGATAATAAACTATCATTTTATATGATTTTACAACACTGACATGGGTCTTATTCCATTCGATCTTCTCAACAAACAAAATTTTACAGAGAAAGTATTTGAGAGGCAGAATTACCTTAGTCTTAGGCCCCAAACCCAGATCCTCTTCCTCTCAGTCCCGGTGTTCTTTCCTTTATGCTGCAGTGCATCTCTTTGCTTTCCATCCTAAATTGAGATCAAAATAGAAACAGTTAAAAATAGTACAGGAGCAGTGAGCAGAATAAAAAGTAGACAAATGCATTATAGAAAGCATAAGGTAACAATATAGACGGACCTCACAAACATTATGTTAAATGAAAGAAGCCAGGCACGAAAGACCTCATATTGTATGATTCCATTTATATGAAATGTCTAGAAAAGGCAAACCTATAGAGACAGAAATAGATTAGTAGTTGCCTAGGGCAGAGACTAGGAATAGAGATTAACTATAAACAGGCATGAGGGATCTTACTGGTGAGAATACATTCTAAACTGGATTATGGTGCTGGTTACACAATTCAGTAAATTTACTAATAATCACTGAATTATAAACTTAAAACGCATGAATTTTGTGGCATGTGAATTATAACTAAAGTCTGTTTTTAAAGAACATGCAGTGTTAACATTAGCTATTGGTTTCATTTTTGACTCTGCAACTTAAAACTTGGATTAAGTTTAGAAAGTAATACAATATCCCTAAGACCTTGGATTCTCATCTCTTAAGTGGGGATAAAAATAATGTTTGTTTCATATGGCATCTAACTTCTTAGCATATTGGAAGAGCCAAATAATGCTGAACTTCATCAGAATTCAGGCTTAAAGCTTAAAATCACACACAAACAAGTTATAATTATTTGCAATTAATGCTTCTGACTAGGAATAAAATTGTCAATAAAAGATCATTAAATGACACTTAAAATCACTAAAGACCATATGTGAGGGTTCATGATGTGATTCAGTATGACTTCAAGTTTAGTGCTCTACCCTTTATCTCATATCTATATACAAATATATGAGTTTATACATTCCATACATATACATATTTATCTCCCAGGTTATATTCCATATTTGTTCCACATACAAACACACACACATGCACACACAGACATTCCCTTCAAATTCAACACAAATTCTATCCCAGAGACTTGGATCATTTGAGTGTGACATTGAAGCAGCCGATGAAATATATGCTGTCTCATGAGACCTTCTGGTTCTTAAATTCTGCAAAACAAGAATAAGTTTGGAGGGTGTCTGTCCAGTTGTACTGGCATTAGATTTGTGAGTACCACCTAACATTCCCCTTTACTTCAGGCCTGAAATACACAAACTGATCTCCTGTGAAAATATACATTTGAAGAATTAACTTCTGTTTTGCCTTAAGATTAAGGTTTAATCATGAAGTAATGGCACATGCTAGACTGCGTGTCTGAGTGACACCCTTTGGAGTTCACTTCAGAGCATTATAGCAACAACAATAACCAAGATGACAGCTCTGATTACTAAACACTATTTCCATTAGGCCAACGCAAATATGCCAGGCCTCCCCTTTCCCTAGAATTGCTTTCTGACAAAAGACAATTTAAATCATTTTAAGGTGTTCATTTTATCATCTTCTTCCTTCCTCATGTGATTCTTCAGCATTTAGCTTTAACACATTAAGTTCCTCTGATAAAGCCTTTTAATGTCAACTTGTCAAAAACTAATTACATTTCTTTTAGGTAGAAAACATGCGATGGCTGATTTTTCAGAAATTATTATTTAAGTCAACATCACTTTTCTACCCAGCATTCTGGAAAGTCTACTGTGTACATGCTCAGCCTTGTTCAGTTCCAGGATGTAACTGCAGAGCAGATGATGCAGGACTCTAATGTGGAAACACTGCGTTTCCCTCCTGTGTTTGCTGCAGTGTTCAGTGCATCTTTAGTAGATTGGCACACCAGTTTCTTGGTATAATTTCATGTTAAATAACAATCTTACGACCATATCAGGAAATAAGATATGTGTAAAATGTCACCTTTGGAAAAAAAAAAACAATTATAGTTATGACATGCAATTTGCATCAACCTCTTCTGAGATAATCAAAGAAAGATAACAGAATACACTAGCAATAAATGGGCTAGCAAGGAGGGAAAAAAGCAGAGTCTTTGTATTTCCATGGTTCCATATTTCCTTGGCACATCACAGCCAGTCTTTTTCTGAGTCCACTGAACAAGCATTTGTCATAAGCTTTATTGTACCATGAAGTTATGATTAATATTATAGCTCAAGTACAGCGGGTGGAAAGACCACATTCATTTTCAAAGTCACGTCGCATTGATTAGAATTCACTGCAGGTTATTCAAATAACGATCCTCTCTTTCCCCAGGAGAATCTCTGTCTGATTTTTCTTTAGCCTCATTAAAGATCCCAGGTGCAGACAAAGCTTTACGTATTTCTCATTTGCATCATCCTTGGGAAGGAGGTAATTCACATGCCTTCAGTATATAGCGCTTGTTCTTGTAGTTTGCTCTTTCCTATCATCTATTTAAATAAATCAAGAAATTTAGCCTTTATAAACCCTCAGACAATAGAAAATGCCAAATTTTATTATCTTTAGTAATGAATCCATGGATCCCAAGCCCTCCATGATAATTCAGATAAAGTGAGGCATTTTTATTCTGTTCTTGGCTGTACTTGGTTTTAAAAGACAAAGGTTATTTTTTTCCTTTCCTAAGGAAAAAGATTTATTTTAGGAGTAAAGAGCAACGCAGAGCATTTTCCACCTCACCAGAACTGAAAATTAAAGGTTTGTCATACAATAAATGCAGTACTCATAATTGTCAACAAAACTTGAAATGTTATTTGGCTAATTAGATAAATTTCCATGCCAGGACTGATCAATTATTGCCTGTGTTGAGATAATTTATTAGCTACTCTTCCCAATTTAGCGTTTTCATAGAATCACATATGGATTTCATTGGCATAAGGTGTGGGCCTCAAAATTATGACAAAGAATTCTGCCTTGGACTATTTTTACCTTTAGTTTTTGTGTAATGAGTTTAGCCTGAAGCAGACTGACAGCATTGTTGACATTTCATGGAGTTTGCATTTCTCCAGAGAGGAGAAATTTCACCTAATTAAATAATGTTCGAGTGTCTTAGAAACTACAAAGGCAACACGATACCACACAACAGTCACAACTTATTTGTTAGGACCACTGGTATATTTCTGAGATCTTTAGAAAAATTGAACTCTGTATAACAAATCTTTAAACTGACTCAGAGGCTTAAGCTGATGTGGCTGACATAATTGGAAAGGTAGGAGAAGAACAACTGGGAAAGAATTTTCATAAAAACTATCATTTTTTTCAGAGTGGAGGTGAGGAGTGAATATGACTGTTTTCATGGTGGGACAGCAGCTTAATAGTTCTGAAAGGAGTGTATGGGTGTGCGCGTGTATTTCACAGTGAAACGTGTGTTATTTGCAGAATGGAATTCCAACTTTTAAGGCAATAAATCAACATTAACCATATATTTAGGTATTAATGAAAATTCATCTCTGGCCTCTTCATCCATTTCTCAGGGACAATATGATTCCCCGTGATCTGTGAACCTGCTCTTGGTAAGCTTTTGCATGCATAGCTAATACAGAAGGAAAGTAAACATTTTATTGGCATTCATTTTCATTTGTTTCTGCTAGAAGGATATGTAATGAGGCCCAGAATCTCACTGACTCTGATTAAAATGAAATGGAGTATGCACTTGAAAAAAAAAAAAGTAACTCTTTCAGTTCAATAAGGTACTATTTAACATAGAGTGAAATTGTAATGAAAAATAACTGGAAGTTTTACTCAGTTAAATCTTTTCAGTTGAACTTGACAGAGCAATACTGTAGGTTCAATATAAATATGAGTCAATGACAGAACCCAAAGGTAAGACAGAGATGTTACCATGGCCACTTTGAGAAATATGCACAGTCATTCTGACTGGTGGTGCTAGTGGTAAAGAACCCACCTGCCAAAGCAGGAATGTGAGAGACACTGGATCAGTCTCTGGGTTGGGAAGATCCCCTGGAGGAGGGCACAGCAACACACTCCAGTATTCTTGCCTGGAGAATCCCATGGGCTGAGGAGCCTGGTAGACTATACTCCATAGGGTCACAAAGAGTCTGACATGACTGAAGCAACTTCGCATGTACATAAGATTATAATATAGCTATAGACATTCTGGAGCCATGTTACAAATGACGATAAAGCAATGTGTGGACCTACTCTCCAGTAAGTAAAGTCTTTAAAAGAGCAAGCATTTCATAATTAAGTAAACACCTACTGTGTGTGTGCATGTGCGATATGTATACATGTGCCCACACGTTCACATCTGGGGTTTGTGTTTGTGTGTGCATGTGTGTATCCAATCTGAATATCTCAGAGAGGAAGGCATGGAGAACCCACTGAGATTTATTTCTCCTTTAAGCCTCAGGGAACCTTTGAAATTTCATTGACATTAATTAAGCCCACCCCAGGATCATGGGCTTGGTGGGCTTGGTGGACCTTTGTTTTAAAAAGCAAGCTTTCTTGCCAGAGGAGTTTTTTTCCCAAGCTCTCATTTTATTGTGGTTTGCAGCAGGGGATCTTGTTTCAAGGGATATGATCAAAGTAAAGGATATTTCTTCTGGGACATATTTTACATAGATTAAATCTCATTATGCAACTTACTCTTTAGTCTATATTCTTTTTTATAAGCTCCTATTGTAAGAACGAATTTAACATAGAAAAGTGTGCATTTATTACATCAGATATATTAAACTCCGATGCATGTAAGGTGCAGTAGAGTCAAACACTTTTTGTTTTTCTTATCAACAGTGAATTTCAGCTTACAGAATTCTAGTGTAATCTTAAATGAGGTTGCAGTATGTATATGACTGTGAACTTAAGTTTTCTACAGCTTTTGCATAACTTCATTTTAAAATATTAAACAATTCTTTTAAGGGACATATTGCTATCTTTTGGTCTTTCTTCCTTGTTTTTAAACTATTTCCTCCATTCCTTTTCATTTTAAAGGTAAGCAAGTTACTTTGGTTATATTAAAGAAGTATACCATATTAGTGATCATAAGAAGTTATGTTTTCTCATTGAACACTAGAATGTGGAAATATGAAATAGTGCCCAAAATATCTTACACTAGAGAATAAACACTGAAAATAGGCATTGGTTAAATCCTTAGAGCTAATTCAAGCTTGCACCAAAATTTACAGTTCGAAAGAATGATCATCCAATAGCAAACTCTTTGATGATAAATATTATTGCCCTAAGTTTAATATCTTAAGAAACTAAAAAGGACAATGAGAATACCAAATCTACTTTTCTACAGCCTCAAAATTGGGAAAAACATCACAAAATACAATGTAAGATTCAGCAGCCCCTGCCCAGAATGCTGATATTTAGACAAAATAGAAATTTAGTTTTTCAATTACCTCCTGTCAAAACTACAATATGTTTAGGTTAGACAGCACACACACATTTCAGAATATGTTAAAAATGCATGCTGGGTATACATGTGAAAAGAATGATGTATTTTTAGTAGTTTTGTTGTTGTTTGATTGCCAAATTATATATTTTCAAATCCAATCTCATGTCTACATTTCTGTGATTTCATCAGCCTTGCAATTAAAACATCAAGAGTAAGCTGAGGAATTGATTTTTCAGTTGGACAAAAGGATATGATGCCCAGTCAAGTTTCAGGTTAAACTGTCCTGCTTGTTGTAGTAATTTTCTTCACCATTTGGTCTCTGTAGGCACGGTTTCCTTCAGTGAATGAAAGTCCTTTCCTGTTTTAGTTCTCAGGCTCTCTACTGTGCGTTTAGTGAAGAACAATTTATAGGCTATTTTCAGCTGTTTTGCAGTATCTGAGGAGGTCCTCGCACATCCTTTATGTGCGCTGGGTGCTTAACTCTGAGCCTGTGAGAGAACCGTCTAAAGAACCAAGATGGCGGACAGTTAAACAGTTAATCGGAATACAGACCTCTTTTTTCCCTGATCAATGAAAGTCAAATTCATTTTATAAGTGGTTAACTCATCTTTAGAACTAGAAACATAATTAAACCAGAAGGAGTCTGTTATGATTAGAGACGAGAAGCTGGGGCCAGTTAAGCCATCACAAAGAAACTGAAGTTCATATCAGGTTTTTGCACAAAATGAAGTTTTCCTTTTCTGATCATATTATGTAAAATGTATTTCCTGTTACTTTTGAAAAATGAAAGTATTTGTAGAACTGTTCAAAAAGTATTTTCATGCAATATGTCTTCACAAACACATATTCTGTGTTTTGTGGATTTTGGACTCAGTATTCCACTGAGTCTGTTTTCAGAATCTTTCTCATCCCTCTCAGTGGTTTAATGTCTTTATGGTGGCCTTAATAGTCTTTGGATCCTTATATAGTTTACTTGTGAATAAATATTGCTCTAAACAACTTCCCCATAGCTTGACAATGTATGCACTACCTACCTTACATAGTAAATTTTTAAAAAATCTATAGCATTTATTGGGTTCTAATTCTTTATGGCTATAATAATTTCAGTTGAATTTCCACTATCTAATTAGATTTTATAGCTTTTATAGGATAGCATAGGAGATTTTTTTTTCCTCTTGATGTAAGTTAATCTTAGCTAACTTTAAATAAAATGAATATAATTATTAAATTTGTGAAAATGTTTAGAAAAATGTGCCTTTGTCTATTTCATTGTGAAATACCCTTTTTCAAAGCCACTTATTTAGCTATTCTCCCCTAGATAGCTATGTTGAATAAAGATGCAAATAAAGATAATCTAAGCAAAACCAAAATTACCATCACGTGAATTTTGGCCAAATATGAAGAGTGCCCTATTTGCTGTTAACCTGTCGAAGGTACAATTGGTGACGTCAGCCTGAACTGCAGCATAGAATACCATTCTCTGTACTGACAACAATGCTCCCTTCTGTAGCTCTGAGAGCTTAGTATCTCTATATGTTATTTGCAAAATGAATGAACGAAACATGCTCTGATCAAGTGTTCCCTTTATACTGCAGCAGACAATGAGATCTTCCATCAGTGCTTTCTAGGACCCAGAGACAACACAGCTCCCCAGAGACAACATCAGCCTGGCAGGCTCCTTAGCATTCCAGGCATTCCTCTGCAAAACACTAGTGAGAAAGTAGTTACACATGGGAATCTCGAATTTTTCTATAAAAATGTATTTGTAAACCCCACATCTAGCAGCATTTGTTTAATCATCGGGAGGGAGAAGGAGTGCATATATGTGTGTGTGTGTGTGTAGTCTGCTATCTAAGGTAATTTGTAAAATACAATACTGCAAGAAATGTGTCTCTTTCAATGCATCCAGACTTAAGAGTACAACAGTTTGCTCTGTTTATGTGAGGGGTTCTATTTGAATTTAAAGATAATCTTGTCTAGGCCATTAGGAGAAAAACAAATACAGGAGAGAGTCTGGTCCAGCAGCATGAGAACTAGGCTTAACCTGACATCCAGCTGGGCAACGTCGAGCAATCTCTGATGGAAAAATAAACTAAGGTCACCATACCAGATGCCTCAGAAGGTTCATTTCAGCTGTAAAACTGCGCCTTCTTCATACCTGCAAACATACTTAAGGAACTTTTAGTCAAATATCTTCCTGATTTTAATAAGCTGAACTATTTTCTTATTTTACCATTTAGGTTGTAGAGACTCTCATTTGCTAGATCTTACTTCAGATGAGGCCTCTTGAAACTTGACTCCAATCTCCAGACCCGGGACCACAGAAGGCATCATAAGGGAACTAGTCTTTGAGAGAATCCTTTGGGCTTTCACTCTTTGACGTGTTCTCCATATTTAGCTCATTCACCTTCGTAACTACCCTGTGATTTATATGTTGTGAATAGTCCCATTTTGAAAATGAGCAAACTGAGGTACTTAGAGCCCAAGGTTTCCTCTCCTGCAAACATGTCAAACTGGAAACTGGTATGAACTCAAACCAGCTTTAAAAAGTGTGTTCACCTTTAGAATCTACCCTCGCTGATGGTAGTTACTTGGTAGTCTGGACACTGTAAGATTCTATTAAAATAAATATATGTATCCTTATGGTTGATTCATATTACCATGTGGCAGAAACCAATACAACATTGTAAAACAATTATCCTCCCATTAAAAATGAATTAGAAAAAAAAGAATTTTTTTAACCTCATTGTCCCATTGCCCAAGAAAGAGAGTTATGTACATATCCCAGAGGCCTGGACTGGACCCTCTTCACCAGTCAGCAACACACCCACAGGCACAGGGATGGCCTGAGGGGCACAAGCCAGGAGCCAGCTTCAGGCCGTGCAACTTTGACTTGCGGGTGCTATCTAGGGCCTCTGGCAGGGCTTCCCAGGTGGCACTAGTGGTTAAGAATTCATCTGCCAATGCAGGAGACAGAACAGACAGGGGTTTGATCCCTGGGTTGGGAAGATCCTCTGGAGGAAGGCATGGCAACCTATTCCAGGATTTTTGCCTGGAGAATCCCACATACAGAGGAGCCTGGCAGGCTACAGTCAGACACAACTGAAGCAACTTAGCACAGCACTACAGGGCCTCTGACAAGAAGCGACTGATTCCTGGGTACTGATTGTGATGAGCCCAACATCTAAGAGCCAGAGCTATTCTGTTCAAGTATTGGACAGCTTTTATTTAGCAGCTCAATACCTATCTAAGTGTTGCATGATCATTTGTTTAGTTTATTGGTTTCAATTTTGCAGTAATAAAGGTGAATAAGTATTCAGTAAAAAAAAAAAAAAAATGCCACGCTCAAATTCCAAAACTCCCATTTCAGTGAGGTGTACGTTTTCTTCTGACGATGTGAACCTACTCGGTGCAGACACGTGGCTGGCATAGTGGACAGAACACCATACGGACCCTGTTCTCCAGGAGCTCACAGAACCACAGTAATAAGGATGGTGCTTTACTATCAGGGGCCAAGATGTTATGAACATTGCTGTATTACTTATTGCTCTGTTCTCTTCTGAAAAGGTGTATTTCATTTTAATGACAGAAAATCCTTTGGAGCAAATGTCACAATGTGAAAGTCATATTGGCTTTTAAATATGCACGACTCTGCTGAGTGAATGAACCAATGAACTGGAACAGGACCCAGGGATCAGTGATGGTTTGCAGCCCTCTCAGAAGTCATTCCATCCCCACATTCAGATGTAGCTAGGCAGGCATTTTCTTTTCTCATTTAACTGTTGCTGCTTTGGAGGATACAAGATACTTAGAGGAAAGTGAGGCTCAGAGAAGTTGAGTTGCCCAGGGTCCCCCAGCTGGTAACTCAGAGAGCTAGGATTCTAATCCAGGTTTTTTGACAGGCAATTTCGTATTTTTTTTTTCTATATCACAGTTGTTTTTGATTATTCCATCTTCCTTTCCATAAACGTTACAAGTGCTTCTTTCCACCTGGTTTCCAGGTAGGAAAACCAAAAGAAACTTTTCAGTCTTATTTTTTAACTGTTAAAAATGTCACCCGTGTTATTCGTAGAAATATTTTAAAATACAAGTTAAAATGAAAGAAACCACTCATGACATAGCTAAAAAGTGAACTGTTAACATTTTGTTGTATATCTTTCCAGTCCACCCTTTATTTTATACAACTACATGTAGATGTACTGATGTTCAGTGTTTTTTTGTTTTGTTTTATTTAAAGGCATTTTAAATTATTCTACTGTGAACATGTTACTTTTTTACAAGAAAAAATATTCTAAACAATAATTCTAAACCTTTGAAATATCTTCAAAATTAATGAAGAAACTATATCTCACATAACCATTTAAACACCAAGCACATTATATACAGTTTGGTCACTTGTGAGTGTCTGTGTGCATGTGTGTGTGTGATGTGTGATGTGTGATGTGTTTTAGTCAATCAACAATATATTCTAAATGTCTTTCCATTTACAATATGTCTTTCCGTTTATAAAATGTCTTTCCATCATTAAATGGTATTATATATTATTTTAAATTGTTGAAGGACATTCAGCTGTACTAATGCACCATAATATATTCACTAATTCCTCACTTCAAACATTTAGGATGCTTCCAACATTTTTACTGTCTTTAAGGCTTATAGGGTCTAGATGGACAGTGTATATAACTCTTTGCATGCATTCATAATTATTTCCTGAGGTGAAACTCCCAAAAGTAAAATTTCAGAGTGAAAACACGTAAAACTCTCAAAATTGAAAAATGCATAGGCTCTAAAGGTGGTTACCTTTAGAAAAATTGCATCATTGTACATCTCACGAGTGGTATATGTATATACACGATTCATTTTCCTTCACACATATTAAATATTATTCTTTATTTTAATCTTTGCCAATTATAGGCAAAAGAGCTAACTGTTTTAAATTAGCATTAATTAATTGATAAGGAAGTTACAATCTGTATTGCATTTATTGATAATTTGTATTCATCTTTTGTTAATTTTCTTATGTGTATAGAATTCTCCTTTCTTAAAACTTTTTCAAAATAATTTTTATTTTAAAATGTTCCATGTTGTACATTTTATATCAGCTCAATAGTCAAACTCAAATTAGTCAGCAGCTCAGCTCTATATGAAACGTAACGACTGAAGATGGGATTTGTAAGGAGGGTGTAGACAATGGAAGACGACTCCTTTTAAAATGGACATACCTTTGTAGATACTTGATTCTTTGGGGCTAATGCAGAGTATAGACAAATTCAAACATGCTATGAGATGAAGTCTTAGTTGCCATCCTCATGGAGACAGTTTGAGCAAAATAAATTACAATGAATTGGAGTTTATTATATATAGATTATTACCTAGATAGTCCTAGGTAGAAGAAACAGATTATTACACTTACCTATGTTTTTCATGCAAAGTTAAATTTACAGTACACACCAACCACTTCCCAGGTTAGGAGTCTAATGTGAATGATTATAACATATCTAAGACTTCTTTGGACACCAAATACTATGACACTGAAGTTTGTGACATTATGGAGTAAAGAAAACTGTTAAAGCAAATCTCAGCATACAACTTTAGTCTTCAACAGAACCGAGTCTGGGTAGTTCATGAAAAGATCTGTGTAGATTCAATGGTAATAGGTGAGACAAGGTTTTTTTTTTAATAAAATGTGCACTTCATAAATACAAGAAATTACACTTATATTGCATAAATTGGATAATGAGGTTAGAACTATTTGCTATTTTTTAGCTTTCATAGTTTAACAAACAGGAGTGTCATTTACTCCTTGAAATTAAAACATACATACAGTAACTCCCCACACTGCCTTTGATGGAGAATTTGGCCTTCTAGTTCATTTAACATGAAATAACAGATTTGTGTTGATGGTGCTTTTGTTCTTGATAGTGAGAGAACTTGTTACTGAAAAATTAGCTATTCACCCTCAAGCAATCACTAACATTCCAGTTCCTGAATAGAAAAGGGGAGAAGTGAGCAGATGGAAGCAAACAAAAATTGTATTAATAATACATAACAAAGTACTGCTACAAATGATATTTCAGCACAAGAAAACAATAGGAAAACTGCAGTTTTCATTGGATCTTAATGTATTTATCAGTCTCTAATGCTTCCATCTTCAAGCAGTTCTCTTTTATTGACACGGCAACACAAATTGCAGAAGTAAATTGAATCACAGACTCAGAATGTAAAAATCGATGAGAAATAATTTTGTAGCACTAAAGTGAATAGTGTAATGCTAGGTATTCATTTAATTAACCATGAGCTTTTCCACATAATGCACAATCATTGCCAGCTTTTCAGCTCATAGTTGTTCCAGGAATAATGGGTTTGGGATTCATCTTTAGAAAAACTGCATTAATATTTGAAAGCATTTAAATCCATTAGTGGGTCATCTGAACACTGCAGGTCACTTTTACATTGCTAATTGAAACAATAGTAATGGGTTATAATCTACTGTCTAATAATGCCTGGAGTGTTTTACCGCTTTTATATCTGCAGATTCCAGGAAATATGTAAATTTGTTGCTGAACTGTTATAAAAATATGGAAATTTAAGCTGCAGACATCAAAGTATTTTTTCCTAAAAAAAAAAAAACCAAAAAACACAGCATTAATAAACTGAAGAATTACACTACATTCTGGTGTCAGGATAAATTCCTTACTCTAGACCTTCCCTTCATCTCTCTTCTCCGCTCTGGGCGCAGCATCTGGCACTTACATTTTCCACGTTGTCATTAGGAGAAAGTGAATATCATTAAACCAGTGAGTAAACAATCATGTCATTGTTTCCATATGCAAGCTATACATTGACTCAGCCTGCTGGATTCTGGCTGCTTTTTTATTTGCCCTACGTGAATTTATGCAAACATTTTATTTTTCATGGGGATTTTCAAAATATATTAACATTTTCTTGGATGGGGGCAGGACATGTGGCAGCAACTCTAGCATATGAGATGAGAATATGATTTCAGTGTGAAAATATACATGAGTGTAAACTTATACACACATATAAAAGGGAATACGTGAGAGAGAAAAAGTTGTTTTTTGAATCTTCCTTGTAAATTGAAACTTACCATAAAAATTGAAACTTACCCAGCATTTTCTCTTTTGATTAAACATACATCTCATGCACTTACCTGTATCTTTCTATGCTTAATTGCAGACTGACTGTGCAGAAAATCCAGAAAGATGCATTTCATTATAATAAAGAAAATGCTTTGGCATAGGTAGAAATTTTGTATGTGTGCAGACAACTTATATAAATGAAATACGTTTTTTAGAATTTTTATACCAAGACTTAAAGGAAAACAAGAACCTAAATCCATTCACTCTCAATCATTGTCAACATGATCACATTAGTAATATCAGAGAAAGGAGAAGATATAAGAAGCATCATGGATGGCACTGAATTTGATGCTATATCAAGAAAAGCAATGTTTTAGTTTCTGGCTTTCATTATCTTAGTAAATATATTTACATCCGAAGAAGATGCTATGATTTAGTATCGAAATTCTAATTTCATCTACAGAGCCTTGGTGAGAGAGCTTCCAAGCAAGCTAATATGAATTGCATTACACAGAACCCAAGTATTAATTGTAGTGTATGAAGAACTAAAAAAAAAAAAAAAAGCAGAACAAAACATTTTAATGACTTTAGTGAGGGTTGTGGATAAGAAAGGGGCCAAACATCCCTTGCTTCCTGAAATAGAAAGACAAAGTTGTTTGAGATGTGCATAAGGAAATTTCAGAAAGGAATCTTGACCTTGTAGAGTCCTCTCTTAAATATTCCCACCATGTCTCCTGTCTTTCTACATGTACTATTAAGCTCCCTTTGAAGTCAGTAAGTATCACTCTATTTGAGTCAGTGGTATAGGACATGGAGAAAGATGAGAAAATGACCCCAGAAACCAAATTGTTTATCAAAGAAGGACAAACACTGTTAGCCTATTGAGCAATAAATAGCATTTTCCAAGATATTTTTCACTTAGGGAATTGACAAAAAGATCATGACTTGATGTGCCAAATGAGAACCCTGTTATGATTAAATGGGATGACAAACTGGGCTTTGTGTACCCAGTTACAATGCTCATGAGTTTTATTGTGCCTACAATATGGACAGGTACTTAAGGGTTAAGAGAAAATCCCACAATAATGTCATATTTAGTCAACCAGGAAATCCTATGTGAAGAACAGAAATCCCTCTCCATCCCCTGGGAGTTTCTACCATTTTGCTTTTCTTATTTAGCTGTGTTCTGATGATATTAAGTATGTAGAAATCCAAGAAACCAAAGTCTTGCCTTTCTCCTTTAGACAAGTCTTGGTACATTTTCAACTACAGTTATAAGTGCTTACATAACTGAACTTAACACAAGTGAATCCCATCGCTTCTCACTTGCCATATCCTATCTTACTGTAATAACAATTCTGTTTTAATTTGGGGATGGTGGGGGCTTTGCAATTTTATTTGCTTCCAGATTTAGGCACATACCAGTCATGAGTGATGATTCGCTCCAACTTGTCATCGAGAACATGCCACTTTTCCTTTAATTTAGTCACCTTTCCTTTTTAACTAAACCATTGGTGCCCACTTGAAGATGTAAAGGAAGCTCTTTAATGTAAGGGCTCTTCCAGTTCTAGGTTGCTGATCATTTCCCTTTAGTGCATTGAAGGAACATTCATTTGGGAAACCTGATTCCCATAACTTAAGACATCTATTAATGATGTGTCATTCATGGGCTCACTGGCTGCTAGCAAAGGAAATGCCTGACCTTACTGCCATTGGTCAGGGAAGGAAATCTCTCCATCCTAGTTGTTCTCTTTGCTTTGTCATTCAATGTCTTAGTTGAACAGACTTTTTCTGAGCTAATCAGTTAGGCAATATGTTTTTCCTGTCCAAAAATGTTCTGATGCTGGTTCTGTTTGCTATGACAAGGCCAGCACTTTGGCTGAAATGTGAAGTCCCTTCTTTGGCCATTACATTTGAGTTTACTGCTTCATTTATTTATTTTTTATTTGTTCACTTAATTTGCTGTTTCATTTCCTCATTCAGTTTTTCAGTAAAGAGTATTTATTATTTCCTACTTAAAAAAAAGACTTAGGAACTTACTGCATTCAGGTGCTTATTTATTCTTTATTAAAGTCATCCAAGTTTTAGTATGAGAATGACTATAGAGCTGAAGACATAAGTATACATATATTCATAGCCCATAAAAATCTCAATTTCGTGAATAAGAGAGTAAGCTGCATGCATCAGTAAGTTAACCTTATTTTCTGTTATTTTTGAGTTTCTAAACTAAACTGTGGTGTTGGAGAAGACTCTTGAGAGTCCCTTGGACTGCAAGGAGATCCAACTAGTCCATTCTGAAGGAGATCAGCCTTGGGATTTCTTTGGAAGGAATGATGCTAAAGCTGAAACTCCAGTACTTTGGCCACCTCATGCGAAGAGATGACTCATTGGAAAAGACTCTGATGCTGGGAGGGATTGGGGGCAGGAAGAGAAGGGGACAACAGAGGATGAGATGGCTAGATGGTATCACTGACTCGATGGATGTGAGTCTCAGTGAACTCCGGGAGTTGGTGATGGACAGGGAGGCCTGGCGTGCTGCGATTCATGGGGTCACAAAGAGTCGGACACGACTGAGCGATTGATCTGATCTGATCTGAAACTGTTATAAAGATTATAACGGATCATTCATTTTTACACAGAAGCTCAGAGAGTTCTTTGGAGTTTCTAGTAGGAACAATGGGGCCTACTTGACTGAGGGACAGTTCCTTCACCCACCAGACAAGGCTCTGTCTTCATCAGCAGTTTGTGGCTTTGGGAGATATGGTCCTTTCCAAGCACTGTTCCCCTTGTGGCAGTTTTAGTTGCTAAGTTGTGTCTGACCCTTGCAACCCCAAGCCCGCCAGGCCCCTCTGTCCATGGAATTCCCCAGGCAAAAGTACTGAAGTGGGTTGCCATTTCCTTCTCCAGGGGACTCTTCCCGCCCCAGGGATCAAACCTGGGTCTCCTGCATTGCAGGCAGATGCTTTACTGACTAAGCTACCAGGATCTATTCCCCTTGAGTCACCTTTAAATAGTAAAATGCCAACTAATATTATCAGATGAAATATTTGTTTTGTGGAAAGACACAATTATCCCTCTCCTGAAGAAAAAAATGGAAACACAAATACATCTTACTAATCATTTTTAGTATGATTACTACTTGACCATTTAAAATAATAATTGCTAACATTCAATACACATAATATAATTTTCCAGACACTGTTCCAGATACTCATGTGGGCCATATTTTTATCAACTCATCTACAATTAACATCTTTAAAATTGGGATATGTCTGACAACCTCTAGGAAGTCAAAGCTTATTTGGTTATTATAAGTAATATTTTATGAAATAAAGTATGATCTCATTCAAAAATCACAATTCTGTGAGTTAAGCACTATATCTATTTTATAAATGTAATTTAGATACAAATACAATTAAGTAGCTTGCTCAAGTCTACCAGTTATTAGGTTATAGAGCTAGGCAGTGGATGTGAGGTCCTGTGCCCTTAACCTCAGTATTTTATTACTTCTCAAAGGACGACATTTTTTAGCTTGTTCTTTTATTTTCCTTGAATAGTGTTGGGTGCATTTTGTCATCCAGATTTAAAAATTATGCCCTTATATCTCTTACTCTATTCCAGGTTAAGATGAAAGTTAATGGAAGCCACAAAATTTCTGATTTTGATATCTGCAATAGAAACACTACATGCTGTTTTCTTAGTGTGTTTATTTCTTGTCTTTAAGATCTGAGATTCTGAAGTCTACCATCAGTGTTGATTTAGTGATATGATACAATCTACTGTTAGTACATACTGATTTCACAAATTAGACTCATGTTGTGAGTTTGAATCACAGAACTGAGAGACAACAGGGATGAAGAGAGATACAACTGTGGAAGTAACTGCAGTCTTAAGGCTTATCTCTCTAGAACCTTTAGTAACTTATTTAACCTCAAAATATTTTCATGTCAGTTTTTTTTTCTGGATTTAAATCAGAGAAGATATCGGATGTGATATCTTTATGGGTGGGGAAAAAGAAATGAAAATAAAATTTGCTTCAAAACATAATAATAAAAAATAAATAAACATGTTTAATATTGTCACTTTCACTATCAAAAATCAAAATATCCATGTAAATGGAATCAACAGATGTAATTCTACTAACTCAGCCTCATGTACAATGATATCATTATTTCTCTTTACTAAAATCACAAGTTTACCATAATTGCTTAGAACACTAACATGACAGTCTCCAGTATACAGGATAGCTTTGTCTAATAATGTAGCTAAAGTTAATGAGTTGGGGTGAATGTTCTCACTAATTTGACTGTTTATATAGAGGCCACTTGAGATGTATACACTAAGAAGTACTCTCTGAGCAGAGAGAGACTCAGGTTACATAATGAGGGCAAAAACAAGTTCAATATGTCACGTTTGTTGATTATGAATGATAAGTTGTATCATGTTCATATATGTCTGTATATAGAGTTCAAATGGTATGGATGGATGGATAAAACCTCATTTCAAGAAAAAAAAGTACCATCTTATTTGAACACAATTGGAAGATGTAGAGGGAACAATTTGGGCCCTCCTTTGAACTACTGAATTTACTAAAGAATCACTCTTGCTAAACTTACACATGTTTCTTTATTAATAACAATTGCAAATGGGACAAATCATGCCTAAGCTGAAAAATATCATTGATGTCAAATAACTCATTTAAAACTGCACTTGCTATTTTTAATTCATGGCACAGAAATACAACTCCATCAGCAAGAAGGCACTGGGCATTTTTTTTTCCCCCATGCACTTACCTCTTTGCCCAATGTAATCATTCATAAGTGTTTGTGGAAGGATGCAGGGAGAAGAGAACAAGAAATAAGTGAATCATTCTATATCCTTCAGGTGAATAATTTACTTGTTCTGTTTAAATAAACCACACTGAGGAATATCAATTATTTAAGGTTAGTTGTGTACATCTCAGTATGTTATAACCTTGTGTAGCAAATTCTTGGCCCTGTTGCCTCAGTGGTTTCAAAGAGTTTAATGCCCTATTTAGAGTCAGAAGAAGTTTTTTCTTCTTAGGATCTAGATTCATAAGCCATTTGGTCTCAACCACAACCTGACAATTAGTTCAAACCTAGATCAAGCACCTCTTTATCAACCAGTAAGAGTTTAATCATTTGTTTTTATTTTATGTATATTTTGTAGTGCCTTTCCTATTAGATAGGACATTTTCACGATAGATTCAAAATCACATTTTGAATTTCATTCAAGTGAAATAAAATTTAATTCATAGGAAAAGACATTATTTCCTATGTGCCTAACATTGTATTGGGGCTGTAAATAAACAGTTAGCAATAAATAAACAACTCTCACCTTCAAGAAATTTGCCATTTTACTGAGAGGTAGATGAGAAATTCATGTAAAAGTATGATTAACCTTCTGCATCTGAGGTTCTTGCTCAACAAAAATACAGTTAAAATCATAGCAAGGCATGATTTGATGGACTAATTGGCCTTCTAAGTTGCTGCAGTTATGTCCAAATCTGCGACCCATGGATTGTAGCCCACCAGGGTCCTATGTCCATAGGATTTTCTAGGCAAGAATACTGGAATGGTTTGCCATGCCTTCCTCCAGGACCAACTGGCAATGAATTATAATAAACAAAATAGGAAGTTTGTAGAAGGGTACAGTTATAAGAGCCTCAGAATAAGCTCCATGTTGAAGAATTTCAGTGTTTCCTGACTTTTGCTTTGGACCCACACAGGGGTGTTGCCAGGCAGGTTAGGGAAAGACATGAGCATTCCTTATTTAGGGATATAGCTTCCCAGGCGGTGCTAGTGGTAAAGAATCCACCTTCTAATACAGGAGACGTAAGTTCGACTCCTGAGTCAGTAAGATCCTCTGGAAGAGGGCATGACAATCCACTCCAGAATTCTTGAATGGAGAATCTCAGGGACGGAGCAGCCTGGTGGTCTAGAGTCTATAGGTTTGCAAAGAGTCAGACACGACTGAAGCAACTTAGCAGCAGCAGCGAACTCCTAGAGGCAAGAAGAAGCAAGAAGTAACTGGAGAATAGGAAAGGACAATGGCTCATGTTAAGAGTGTGGCTGAATGAAGATAGAGCTGTAATAGCTTAGAATTTATTCATTTAAAAAGTATTCACTTGAGTTCCTACTATATGAGACACCGAGCTAGGAATGACAGATGTAACACTTAAATAAATCAAACACAGAACTTGCCATCTTTCCAGGACAGAAGAGACAAGAAAAAAGTATAATATTTGGCTAACATGAGGTTAAAAATGTAACATGAAAATCACTAGAGAGATACCTAGCTCTAGTTTGTTGGATTAGGAAAAGCTTTTGGTTAAAAACCTAAAACTAGAAGGACATGGGGGAATTCACCAAGCAGAAAGATGGTGGGAGAGGGGAGGTCAGGTCTCCAGCTTAATACAAAGGTTCAGAAAGAGTGAGTTAAGAGCTGGTTGAGTCACAAACTCTGCAATTGTTTTCAACACGGTGGAGTAATTGGTGATGAAGCTAGAGCAATAAACAGAAATCAGATCACAATAGGCCTCAAAGGCTGTGCTGAGAAATTTGAATTTATACCCTGAGGGCAGAAGGGAGTCATTAAAAATTTTTACACTAAGTGGTCATGTAATCAGTTGAGAGGAGCAAAAGTGGACACAGTGACACAGGAAATGACAGGCCCTGAACCACAGTTAAATCAGCAAGACATGACATGGTGAGCACTTGGATGTGGGGACTACAGGAAAAAGAGCCTGAATGCTTGTGCAAAGAAAATGGGGCTTTTTCTGTAGGCGATGGGGAAGGCTCGAAGTCAGTTAAGGACTTTTGATGGAATAATCAGCAAAATAGAACCAGTATTGCAAGAGTATCAGACTTGAGGTGATTGAAGGATTGTTTGGGGGGTAAAGGTAAGAAAACCAGATAGGAGAGATGAGTAATAGTTTTGGAGGAAGAACAGAGCTAAAAATAAAGATTTTGGAATAGCCCACATTTAGAAAACATAAGGAAGAAGATAATATACTAAATTTAACTGAAACATATCTGACTGATGAAAGGTGTATCAGAAAAGTGCAGAATCCAGCATATCTCGGGAGGAAAGATTGCTCTGTAGTGGCAGATGTCTCAGAGAAGCCAGCATCTCTGCTGTCACCCAACACAGAGTGTTTGCCATGTGGCAGCCACTAGGGCTTGTGTTGTAAGGAAGAGGCCGACAGGTTCAGTCAACCATCCCCAACATCCCCATGATGTTACATCTCCAACTGCAAGAGAGCATGCAGTTAACCCTGTAGATAAAACTATGCACTGCTGCTGCTGCTAAGTCACTTCAGTTGTGTCTGACTCTGTGCGACTGCATAGACGGCAGTCCACCAGGCTCCCCTGTCCCTGGGATTCTCCAGGCAAGAACACTGGAGTGGGTTGCCATTTCCTTCTCCAAGGCATGAAAGTGAAAATTCAAAGTGAAGTCGCTCAGTCGTGTCCGACCCTCAGCGACCCCATGGACTGCAGCCCTCCAGGCTTCTCCATCCATGGGATTTTCCAGGCAAGAGTACTGGAGTGGGGTGCCATTCCTTCTCCAAAACTATGCACTAGGTAAGAGCAATTTGAATTCGTTGAGCACTTTGGCCTAGGGAGTTTATATATCTTGTCTCATTTTAGTCTCCACAGCTCTTCCTAACTTTTAAAGAAAGGAAAACTTGGAGAACTGCAAACATTCTAGATGGTTCAAATGTAGGTGTAGCGGGAATAAGTATGATCCACTGGTTTGTTAAAGAAGGAACACTTGGTTGGCAAAAGGGCAATCCAGATAGATGAAATAATATGTGAGAAGGTGTGAGGGTAAAGATCAATTACAGGTAGTTCCTCCTGGGATTTTTAGGCTGGGTCATATACAAAGGTGGAATATGTATAAAACTGAGATGGGAGAGATGAGCTAGGATGTATACGCTTTACTAAGTAGGAATTTTGAGTTTCACACTATAGATGATAGGGAACAATGGCTAACGGATTTTAGCCATTCTTGCCTATGAAAAATTAATTTAGCAGCCCTATAGATAACAGATAGAAGAAAAGGGAGCAGAAAGACAAGTGATTCAGCGGAGTCTTCCTCTGAGAGATGGTAAAACCTGACATAAGGCCAAAGAAATAAGAAGAAAAACGAAGGAGCAGATTCAAATGATACCAAGAAGTGGAATATTCAGAACGTGATGACAACAGACATCAGAGCTGAGGGGGCGGATGGGTTCTAGCTTCCTGATTTGGGCTGGGGAGCGCTTGGCAGGGCCACTGTTTGAGAGAGGTCTTCAGACAATCTTTCCTACCCTACCCACACCCCACAAAACTGCCTTCTGAGCAAAACTACAAGAGAAATAAATCCAAAAAAATCACAGTAATAGATAAAGAGAGAATGTTGCCGTATTCCAGATGCGGGAGGAAAAATTCTAAGAACTGTAGGAAAGCAATTTGTAATTCAGAATTTTTCACCATCAGTGAAAGAAAAGAAAAGTAGAAAATTTAATCTCTCCAAATCATCAAGAAGGTTTGTAGAAAGAGTAGAGAATTAAAACCATTGAAAACCATGAAGAAACATTTTGAATATTTTTTGAACTCCTTAGGTCACTTAGATGTCAAGAAGTCTCCAAGTTGAAATACACTTAGATTTCACTAAGCAAGATTTCCTCTGGGGGGCCTTATTTGGGTGGACATAAAAGGCCATGCCCACGGCTCATCCCCAGTCACTGCTGTGATGCTGACGATAGGATGTTAATGTCACCCTCTCCCAGGGACCGGGCTGTGACAGGGAGGGTCAGGTGCTCTCCTTGCCCTTTATGACACCGTGATGCTATGAGAAGGAAGTGTAGCCCACGTCTACTTGAAGTTTCAATGTTATTTTCTAAGGCGTCCAGCAATATATCTTCTGCTTTTTTTTTTTTCCCCCTAGGAAGAAAAGACCTGTCAGTCTCCAGGCCCCCATCACATCGCTTCACTTCAGGAGACTCAGCACGTGACCAATGGCACGGGGGATGCACACGTCCAAAGCGTTAGACTTTCTCCATGTTGGAAGGATTACCTTGACAGACTGTGTCTGTCAGACTGTCTGACAAACTGCAGGGACAGAAGCAGAGACACATAAGGTTCAGAGATTTGATTTGAACCATCACCCTTTGAAACACAAAGCAATGGATGTTTGGGGCAAACTGGACCACACGAACTGCCAACCCTGTGATCTCTAGGGAAATGTATCCCTGGAGAGCAGCCCCCCACCCATCCCCTTTGGTAACAGTTCTGAACAAGGATCAACTTCAGCTGTGCAACATGCTGGCCAAGATTTCAGAAACTCTGGAACCAATTTATTCCATCTGGAAATTAGTTTCAGCTTTTATTGCTGCAGAGCTGAGTCCAAACCAGACCGAATTTCCAAAAGGAGTTCTCTGCTCCTTTACTTGTCAGAATTTTCTCTTTTCTAAAATGCACTCACTTAAAAGATTTAAAATGATAATCAACATCAAAGATCTGTGCCTTTTGTATAGCAACTGTATTTTCCCACATAGTGTCTCTCCCAGGTTATTTTTTCAAGAACATGAGGAAATTTTATTGTTGGTTACTATAAAAGGGAGGACTTGAAGAATTTAAACTGTTCCCTGGTAAATGTGTATTTTAGCTAGCTTTTCTCTTATGCCAGGTAGTGACTCAGCTGCTTTCCTAAAACAGCAGCTAAATGGACTGCTTAATCCTTTTGAGAAAAAGAAGGAACAATATTCTAACAGTAAAGTTTAAATAAAAACATAGGCCCTAAAATCCTTTTTTACAAACATTAAAAATATGCAACATTGAACATTTCAAATAATCTTATACATAAGATTTCTTTGTTCCAGTCCATCTGCTACTGATTAAACATTTTATATTTCCATTGTGATTAATTGTGCTATTTATATACTTGAAAATGATTTGTTTGGAAAGGTATGGTCTAGTGTAAGTCTTTCATTTCTGAGAATGACAGCCCTTCAAAAAGTAGAGCAACACTGTGCACTCAGGAAATCCACCATCTGCTTTCTTAGGCTCACATTAAAAGTTACAAACCTATAGCAAAACAGAATTGAGAGAAAACAGAGTATAAATAATGCTAATGGCATTCATCTGAGATGTTCAAAAGTGTATCCATTTTTAATTAAGCCAAAATACTCTTAGTCCCCAAAGAAAATTGTCATGACTTTTTCACCATCTACAATCAGCCTTATACTGACAAATGGCCAGATATTTTCAACCAAGTCTAGGAGGCACTCTTAATTTATTCTAATCTAGGCTGAGTTTCTCAGGTGTTAAAGCAGACCAAGATGGTGTACATGAGGCCTAGGTATAGCTTTCATCCCATGAAGAGAATTGGATTAGGGTTATAGTCAACATAATTGAGGGGGAAATAAAATGCTGTGGAAAGTGTGCAATAAACCATTTTCCAATGTAAGTGTTTGTTGGTGCCAACAGACAGTAAGGACCCAGTGCCAGCAATTTCCCACCATTTGAAACTTAGCTATTGTTTCATTTTTGCATGACCAAACAGGCATCTGAAACCACAGAATAAAACCATCCTTATTCTGCCTAGTCAAACCACTTTTAGTGAAATTTTGTAAACCAAAATGCAATTACTCTCAGACTAAACTTGTGTCAACTATCAAACTAGGATTTTTTTATAATGACCTTTATTCACTCCCAGAAAGAAGTGTGCGTTAAGCAATTGCCTCCCTTTTGTCAAAGCGGGCAGAAGCTACACTTCCGTGAGGCTTGCCCATTTCCTAGCGACTCCTCTCATAAGCATACCCACGGCCTTGGGGGATCTGTGCACAGCACAGCGTTTCTTGTTCTCCATGTCTCTGATTATCTTCCTTCTCCTTTTTCTCCATCCCAACTGAAAGCTCTTCTATGACTTCTGGCGTCTCTATTAAGTAGTGAGCCACATGGAAATGATTAACTTTTGAACTGCAAAACTGAAAACACTCTCAGGCACACGGTGGAAATGAAACATGTCATGTAGCAAAAGGGTTCCCCTGATGGAGTTTGCAGCAAGGAAGAGAAGTCATTGGCTGAGATTGCGGTTTTGTTGTCATTGTAGATCAAAAGGATGTGATCATCCTTTCTGATAGCTCTCTTTTCCCCCTTGGTAAACAGCCTCTGAGTGAGTTCATTAAATATTTAAACAGCCCTGGTATCTATTAATGTTATCAGACACATGAAATATGTCTGATGGATTTATTCTGCCGTTAAGGAGCCATACCCCAGTGTCCTCCTGGGACAGTGCTCCAGCTGTTTAAACTATAATTCCATCACTGGGAAGAATGGTGAAATCACTGACCTCTTTGAAACGGACTCGTTGCTACTCAGCCTGTAAATTGCAAATGAAACCTTTCTGTAATAATGTTAAAATATGCATGCATAGGAATTAAAGCACTTGGGGTCACTGGCAAAGCCTGGTGCATTTTCCGTACCCTCTAAATAGCAGGTTAAAAGAATCCAGTAAATCAATGCCTGGAGAAGATTAGTGATTAGGAGGTTTATGAATCTTTTTGAGTTCAATGGCTCTACCACCAGGTATGGGAGAATCTTAATCAATTCTCTGAAGCTTTTAAGTTTTTTAAATTCCATTTTTATTTCATCCTGATTCTCAAAGGAGATGAATTGTGTTGGTATCGTGATCCATACTTATCCTCCATAAAATCAATCTAATATGAAATTATACATAAAGTCCTCAAGCTGTGAACTACTTCATTGTTCTGTTTTTACCTACTTCAAGCTTGTGAGGAATAACAATTCATGACAAATAAGATAAAGGATGTCTGCCTAAATCCTTCCTGTAAAGGAAAGAAGTGTTTTCTTTCATTGGTAGGTTAACGTCATCACAAGTATGTTTGTTTGCTTTACATCAATTTAACTTGTATGAAAGTCCTTAAATGGTTTAGAAGAAATATTGATAAAGCCAGGTGTTGATATTTCCTGGAGATTGTAGTTTCAAAGACATGGACTAATTATTTTAAGATACTTGCTCTATCTGAAGCCATCAGAAATGTGGCAGACTCAGAAGATAGAATATGAGCCAATTCTCTAGTACAATCTTCTCTCAGTATCTGCAGGGAATTGATTCCAGGATGCCTGGCTATCCCCAAATCCTAGGATGTTCAAGTCCCTTATGTAAAATGGCCTAGTACAGTCAGCCCTACATATCCACGGGGTTTTGCATTCACAAATTCAACCAACTGTGGATAGAATTTTCACTCCACGGTTGGTTGAACCCTCAAATGTAAAACCCAAATATACAGAGGGTATATATCCACACATATGCACCCTATATTTATTGAAAAAAATCTGAATATAAGTGGATCCACACAACTGAAACCTGTGTTATTCAAGGGTTAACTGTCTTGATAAATACTGGATATGTACAGGCCTAGTTACTAATTAATAATAAGCAGATCAAACTAGTAAAAAAAAAAATCTGGGAGGTATAGTGAATATACAATAAATAACAAAATAAAGATCCCAAAAGATCTGATAAGTAGAACAATGACCTAAACCTAAACAGATGACAAGTGGCAACAAGTGTACAATCCTACATTTGATACTGTAGGAAAAATTGTATAGAAATATGGGGCTGGGAAAAGACAAATGAGGTAAATGGAAGAAGAAAATGTTTCCTAATCAAATTCTGGGATCCATGAAATCACTCCAGCCTTTGCTCGTTCTGGTATCTGTAAAGGAGGTCCATGCTAAAACGCGTGTATGAGGTGGACGCTGGTTGCACCAGATCTGTATTTCTCTGCTTTGCGCTGGAATGGCTTCAGGTTTATTGTGAGACAATGCTATAAAGATCGTTCCTATAATCCATTTATACTTCAACTTAAAAAAAAAAAAAAAGACTCTCTGTAAAGGTAAATGTAAACTTATTTTTCATTGGTCCATATAGAAGCTAGTCCAACACTGATGAGAATAGGCCCTATATAATGCACTGATCACACCACTCTTTGAATATCATTGCAGAGCACTATCCTTTAGGAAGGACAGAGGTGAACTAGAGCATCCAAAGAGTAAACCAGACTGTAAAAGAGCTGAAATGATCTCAAATAAGCAATGACTTCTGCACACAGAGAGTGCTCAGTATGTGAGTTAAACTGAATCAGGAGCAAGTACTGGAGATGTAGAAAGGGGATCAGATCTGAGCTGTGTGGTAGCAATTACTATTAGTTAGTTGGTGAGTGTTATAAAGAAAGTATCAGAACATGAAGGGCTTTCTAACAAGTGTAACTCGGATAAATAGGCTGCCTTGGGATACAGTGAGTTCTCCAATAGTGGAAGTGCAAATTATAAGCTGTTTGGTTTGGTGTAAGTTTCAAGCATGGCTTGAGAGATTGGATGAGATGATCTGCATACCCTCAGATTGATGAATCGACAACCTTTTAGAGCTCCGAAAGAAGGACTAGATAAAGAATATTCCAGAATGCATAAATAGAAAGTCTCTAAAAGAGCAATTGACAAGCAGATGCTTCTAGGACAACACTTCTAAAGTAGTAATGTATATTTCTTCCATGTTAAAAGAAATTTACATGGCAAAAGAATAGTTTCACAAATTCAGTGAACCCAATTTGGTGTCCCCATTAGAGAGCAACACTTTAAGTAACTAAAATGCTACTTGAATTTCACTGGAGCTTTGGTAAAAGATATATTTAGTGGTTATTAACCCAGTACTTATCCTTCCATTGCACAAAATGCCTCTTTTCCTGAAGAATCCCCTGCAGAGAATTCCCGGGCTGGGACAGGGCAGCAACCTTGCAACTGGCATCGAAACCGCAGGGCATAGCCAATAATGATTTGCAGTTAAAGTAGCTGCAAAAGAAAGATGGTAGTCATTTAAAATAATTTCTGCAGCTGGATTTTTTCCTTTTCATTTTTAATCGCTTAAGGGTCAATTCACCTAGAATTCTGGGTTTAACCCCTTTAAATAATTTTTTATATTCAAAAGGATCAAGGGTACAAAATGTATAGGCATAAAGCAATGTGAGTACTCCTTCATGGGACATAAGCTTTAGGGAACTAAAGATAGGTTAATTCCATGCCCAATTCATTCCATGGGCCATTTAACGAGAGCCTCTGGAATTGTTCAGCCAATAATGAACTCATAGGATCTAAAGGTAATCACTGCTGCAATTATTAAAATTTACACCAGAATTCTATTACCCTTTCTACAGATAAGTGTCTTGTATTAAGTGGTCTAGAAGGAATGTGTGAACTGGTTCAATAATACCAGAAATCTCTCTTTATTTGTTCTTGCTTACATCCCTTCTCTTTTGCCCCCACAGATATGAAACCATGCTTCTAGTTAATTCAAAGGAAATATTTATTATTTTTGATATAGTAATTTAGAACTTAACTGTCTCCTTTTCTCATGTATACTAGCTCATTTAATTTCTACAATCCAGGCTCTTTTCATTGTAAATAATATTAAAAGCTAATTTCTGTTGATTTCATAGCTACTAAGCACAATTCTAAGCATTTTTCATGTATTATGTCATTTGATACAACAACTCCCATAAGATCAATACCATTATTCTCCCCATTTTATAGATTAAATAAATCATGAAAAGGTTAGGGATCTCACTCCTGGCCACATAGCTAGTAAGTGATGAAACCAAGATTCAGTTTCAAGTTTACGTTTGACCCAGCATCCATGCTTTTAATGAGTACCCTACATACCATCTTACCTTACAGTGGCCTCGACTGTGTATTACATTTTAGTATGTAAGCTGTAACAAGGTAATGGAAGGCTTTGAAAAGAAATATGGCCATACATGTCTTTGTTTTAGGTAAAGACAGTCCAGTGGTTCTTCTAATAAGACACGTAATGTAAACACAAAATTCAACACTTCTGATTAATGTAAAGGTAAACAGTGTGACATTTTCAGTGGGTTAATGAGCTCGGTAATGTTACTACAGGAAGACAAAAAGCTCAGTTTCTGCCCCAGCGCAGTACAGATGAGAACTCAGACAACAACTGAAGAGTGAGCAAGCACCAAATACAGTTTTAATAATCTTGCCTGGTGATTATAATAATTAATTTAGAAATCAACAGATTCTCAGTGTGTGGGTGTGGGCTGGTGGCTCAGACGGTAAAGAAGCTGCCTGCAGTGCAGGAGACCCATGTTTGATCCCTAACTCAGGAAGATCCCCTGGAGAAGGAAATGGCAGCCCACTCCAGTATGCCTGGAAAATTCCATGGACAGAGGAGCCTGGCAGGCTACAGTCCATGGGATGGCAAAGAGTCAGACATGATTGAAGTGACTTAGCACACACACAGATTCTCAAAATGATATAAAAAAATGTGATTTTTACCTGAAAGTTTCATGTTTAATGTGAAATGCAATATATATATATATATATATATATATGTATATATATATATATATACACACACACATATATATATATATGCTGCCGCTAAGTTGCTTCAGTCGTGTCCGACTCTGTGCGACCCCATAGACGGCAGTCCACCAGGCTCCCCCATCCCTGGGATTCTCCAGGCAAGAACACTGGAGTGGGTTGCCATTTCCTTATCCAATGCAGGAAAGTGAAAAGTGAAAGTGAAGTCGCTCAGTCGTGTCCGACCCTCAGCGACCCCATGGACTGCAGCCCTCCAGGCTCCTCCGTCCATGGGATTTTCCAGGCAAGAACACTGGAGTGGGTTGCCATTGCCTTCTCCATGTATATATATATATATATATATATATATATATATATATATATATATATATATAAAACCTTGAATACTTATGCAAGCAACCTGAACACAGAATCCTTTAAAAGATGGTTGATTATCAGCCCACAGAAGAGTAAGCTGTATGTATAACCATAAGGAAATTTTAATTTCTCCTTTTCTGCTAATTTCACATTGAAAACAGAAAGTACCTTTTAAAAATATGAGTTATATTCTATAGAAATTTCAAAATAATTCTTAGTAATTATAAAAAAGTACTCTGGACAGTTCTCAACCCGATGGTTCATATGTTGTGGGGAAATTCGGAGGAGCTGAATCCCCTTCAGTATTTGACATTCATTTTAAAAATGAAATACTATCACTGTAGGCTCAGTAAGTGGGTGTCCTCAAAACTGGGAGAAGTCAAGCACATTTGATTCCAATGATTGCTTTAAATTATTTTTCAAACATTTTGGGTTTGAGGAAACTCAAAACACATTTTTTAAGTTCTCTTTTCCTTTTAAACTCATGTGCTTGGTAAGAGAATGTTAATCCATATGTTTCTAATTCATTTTAACTCATCAAATTGTTGATTTTTAAAATCTATTTGATGTCTAAAAGCTTTTTGATGGTTGTGATTTTTCCCTCTGAAATAGCATTTTGTTTTTTATATGTAATCACACATGGGTCTCAAAGATTCATGCTCCATGTACCAAGGGTTTAAGTGGGTACTAACTCATTCAAACCTATTTCAGACATCTGGGGAAATTATGACATATATAAAGCTCAGAGTACTCAGGCCAGTTTTTATTTAAATTACTTTCTTTAAGCCAACCTTAGTCATGCTATGTATACATTTTATAAAATCTAAAAATATTTTTAATTATATCTGATTTCACTTAACCAGGAAATCAAATCATTGTAACTTTTATTAAAACATGTCATTGGTAGGAGGGCATGTAGGTATTGAAGCTGAAAAAGAAAAAAGAAGAACCTTGCCACAATAAAAGTTCATTTGTTCATCCAATAGACCCACAAAGGAGATAGAATCATAACTTGTTTGGGAGATGTTTAAGTAAGTCTTCATAATTCACGTTATACAATTTAGAACAAAGGAATCTAGCAGTTTTAAAGATTGAGATATACAGAGCGTAAATCTCCAAACTTGCTTTTGTTTTTCTTTTCTTGGAATCGAAATGGAAGGAAATGAATGGTAAATGTTGGTCTGCCCACATGATTAAAATGCTCTGGCCCAAGGCAATGTGTCCCATCATCAAACACCACTGATTTTAGCACCCCCACTGAAAGAAAGGCTATCAGATGAGGCCTCAATGAGTTATTTCCCATGAATAGAGAGGGGGTGAAGAAAAAAGAATTTCACAGATCTTGTGAAATCCTAGACTGCCCTGAAGCCTAAAGCAGTATGCACATAAAAGCTAGCATCCATCTTCTCATGGTCAGAGAAAATAAGTTCTTTTCCTTGCCGTGAAACATCACAGAGAACAGATTTTCATGCATGAATGTCTGCCCAATGTACAAATGTGCAAACAGAACTAGCCCAATAAATGATCTTAGGTTAATCGGTGGATGCTTGCATTACAGAGGTTTTTACTGTGAATAATGTAGATCCTCACATTGGAGCCCCTAAAGGGTTCCTGAAACATGTGCAACTTAACCTCAGGTGTGAAAAGTAGGAGCATTCTGGTACGTTGGTTAATACCAAAAAATAGAAATGAAGGAAATGTTTCCTCTCCTAGCCAATGGGTGTGGCAAAGCTGTTCTTGCCCCCAAAGCACTTTTATGCCCATTTCTCTGTATGAGAAAACTCTGGGGAAAAGAAAGATGAGCAGTTTAGTTCTGTCAGTCAATCATGTCTGACTATTTGTGACCCCATGGACCGCAGAACACCAGGCGTCCCTGTCCGTCACCAACTCTTGGAGCTTGCTCAAACTCTTTTCCATCGAGTCGATGCCATCCAACCATCTCATCCTCCGTCGTCCCCTTCTCCCACCTTCAATCTTTCCCAGCATCAGAGTCTTTTCAAATGAGTCAGTTCTTCGCATCTGGTGGCCAAAGTATTGGAACTTCAGCCTCAGCATCAATCCTCCCAATGAATATTCAGGGCTGATTTCCTTTAGGATTGACTGGTTTGATCTCCTTGCAGTCCAAGGGGCTCTCAAGAGTCTTCTCCAACACCACAGTTCAAAAGTGTCAATTTTTCAGTGCTCAGCTTTCTTTATGGTTCAACTCTCACAACCACACATGACTACTGAAAAACCAGAGATTTGACCAGACAGACCTTTGTCAGCAAAATAATGTCTCTACTTTGCTGGCAAAAGTAATGTTCCTGTTTAGATGTGGGAAAAAAAATTGTTGTTTCCCAATCCATTGTTTTAAATGAACTCAAGTCAATTTCAACTGGATATTCATTTTTTTTATTGGGTTCTTTGTCATAGCATTATCTTAAGAATGAAAAATTTTTAAATCAGAACAGTTCATTCTAACTAAGAAATTGTATCCTAATGCTAACCTCTTGATATTAAATTCACTGGCCAAAATCATCCTGCAGAAACAATGCAGAGAAAACTTGCACCATGATTGTCTTTATAGGAATATACAAAACACATGCACACATGCACACACACACACACACACACACACACACACAAAGTATAGGATTCTATTATTGACCAACTTAAAGATTATTGACTTAAAGATGTTTGACAAATTGGCAGTAATACTTAATAAAATGAGAGCAAAAGGGGACTTCCTTGGTGGTCCAGTGGTTAAGAATCCAGCTTCCAAAGCAGGGGATGTGGCTTCCATCCCTGGCTGGTTGGGGAACTAAGATCCCACATTCTGTGGGGCAACTGAGCCCATGAACCACAACTAGGGGAGAAGCTTTTGCACCTACTCTAATACTAACTAAGAGCTGATATGGCCAAAAATAAAGAATAATTTTTAAAGATAAAATAGAGCAAAAGTTCATCCAGGTAGCCTGCCTTTTCCTATTTTGTATCTTGAAATTGAAAGAATCTTTAAAGCTAAAGGTGCAAAGGGATGACAGACTTCTGAAATATATTTGCTACATCAGTACAAACTGAAATTTACCTAGCAGTCTTGCTTATATCTCCATCTAACTCATGCCAGTGAGTGATAAATTCTTTCCTTATGAGGAGCAGGTACAAGAAACCTCTATCACAGGGGTCCTTAACCCTACTTCCTATTAGAATCATCTAGAGAGCTTTCAAAAAACTTCAACGCCCAAGTCTTACTGGAGATAAAAATGTATCAGAATTTGTATGGTTGGGGCCCAGATACCAACATTTTAAAAAACTCCCCAGTGTTTTGTAATGTTCAGCCAGACTTTGTTTTTTTGTTTGTTTTTGTTTTGAGAATGTCCTATCATTTTGGCCTGTAAGCTCCAGAGAGTGAATACTGGGAACTGGTGATGAGAGAAAATAGGAGGGTGCCCAGAAGAGCTATAGCTGCTATGTGTAAATAATGATGCCCATACACACATATCAGAGAAGGCAATGGCACCCCCCTCCAGTACTCTTGCCTGGAAAATCCCATGGACAGAGGAGCCTGGTAGGCTGTAGGCCATGGGGTCACTGAGGGTCGGACACCGCTGAGCGACTTCACTTTCACTTTTCACTTTCATGCATTGGAGAAGGACATGGCAACCCACTGCAGTGTTCTTGCCTGGAGAATCCCAGGGACGGGGGAGCCTGGTGGACTGCTGTCTATGGGGTCACACAGAGTCGGACACAGCTGAAGTGATTTAGTAGCATACACACATACACACACTCCGTAAAAGAAGACATAACACCCAGTAAACATGACTTTAAAACTGAGGTTCCTGTTTGCAATCTTTGAGGCACACTTCAGGGGGAAACTACTGACTTCTCAAGATCTTTAACTAATACCATGAAAATATGAAACAAAGTGATATTTATAATTGTCTTCAATCATAAATCTTGAATTTAATATTTTTCTAATTTTTATTTTATGTCTTTTGTTATATTTTAAATAATGCTTCATTTAGGTCTCTGTCCTGGATAAATCTCTCTTACCTTGAAAGTAACTTTCTAAACTTTAATATCATTCTCTATGTCCATCTGGAGTTTAAAAGAAGATCCAATTTTTGGTGTTCAAAACATCAAATTTATTAATCAAATCTGCTATCCTTTGTTTAACCTCCATCAAATTCATCTTAAGTGCTGATTTTTAATAAGTGTCAGTCATTCAGTCGTGCCCAACTCTGCAACCCATGGACTGCAGCCCACCAGGCTCTTCTGTCCATGGGATTTTCCAGGCAAGGATTCCTTGTAGTGATTTGCCATTTCCTTCTCCAGCAAATCTTCCTGACCCAGGGATCGAACCTGGGTCTCCTGCACTGCAGGCAGATTCTTTACTGACTGAGATACCAGAGAATCCCTTATTTAAAAAAAAAAAAATATATATATATATAAAACCAAAAATAGACATTTCATAACTTATTTACCACATAATTTAGGTTCTTGTATTTCTTAATTGAAAATTCTGATTACACACTTGGAAAAAATGTTTCTATTTTCTTTATAATTTTTGCGACTTTTCTTTTCTTTTTCTCTCTTTCTTTTCCTTCTTCTTTTCTTTAACATTGTAGTTTTGAAATTCCAAACTTTACTCTAGATTTTTAATTTTTGCTTTTAGGTATTTGTTACCAATTTTGTGCCTTTAAGAACCCAATCTTCAGTACCCATTTTTTTACTTGGGAGCGAGATTACTGGCTTGACTGCTCTCTCTCCCTTTGGACTCTCCTTTTTCTCCACCAGGTCGCCTGTGTCTCCTCCCTAACCCCTCTCTACTCAACCCAACTCTGTGAATTTCTGGGAACTGATTACTGGCTGGATCTGTCTCTCTCCTTTTCATTCCCCCCTTTTATCCTCCTGGCCACCTCTGTCTTCTTCCTCCCTCTTCTCTCTGTATAACTCCGTGAACATCTCTAAGCGATCCAGTTGTGGAGTGCACATAAGGAAGTGATTACTGCCTAGCCTGCTCTTTCCTCTATTGATTCCACATCATCTCATTCGGGTCACCTCTAACTCCCTCCTCCCTCTTCTCTTCTCCATGTAACACTGTGAACCTCTCTGGGTGACCCTCACGGTGGAGAAACTTTTCATCTTTAACATAGATGTTTTATCAATGGTGCTGTATAGAAGGAGAAGTTTTGAGACTACTGTAATAATAATACCGATAACTGGAAGCAGGAGGCTTAAGTCCAAACCCTGACTCCAGGGAACTCCTGACTCCAGGGAACATTAATTGACAGGAGCTCATCAAACACCTCCATACCTACACTGAAACCAAGCACCACACAAGGGCCAAGTTCCAGGGCAAGACATACCATGCAAATTCTCCAGCAACACAGGGACACAGCCCTGAGCTCCAATATACAGACTGCCCAAAGTTACTACAAAACCAAAGACATCTCATAACTCATTACTGGACAATTCATTGCACTCCAGAGAGAAGAAATCCAGCTCCACCCACCAGAACACCCACACAAGCTTCCCTAAACAAGAAACCTTAACAAGCCACCTGTACAAACCCACACACAGCGAGGAAACTCCACAATAAAAAGAACTCCACAAACTGCCAGAATAAAGAAAGGACACCCCAAACTCAGCAATATAAACAAGATGAAGAGACAGAGGAATAGCTAGCAGGTAAAGTAACAGGATAAATGCCCACCAAACCAAACAAAAGAGGAAGAGATAGGGAATCTACCTGATAAAGAATTCTGAATAATGATAGTGAAATTGATCCAAAATCTTAAAATCAAAATGGAATCACAGATAAATAGCCTGGAGACAAGGATTGAGAAGACACAAGAAAGGTTTAACAAGGACCTAGAAGAAATAAAAAAAAGAGTCAATATATAATGAATAATGCAATCAATGAGATCAAAAACACTCTGGAGGCAACAAATAGAATAACAGAGGCAGAAGATAGGATTAGTGAATTAGAAGATAGAATGGTAGAAATAAATGAATCAGAGAGGAAAAAAGAAAAACGAATTAAAAGAAATGAGGACAATCTCAGAGACCTCCAGGACAATATTAAATGCTACAGTATTCAAATCATAGGAGTCCCAGAAGAAGACAAAAAGAAAGACCATGAGAAAATACTTGAGGAGATAACAGTTGAAAACTTCCCTAAAATGAGGAAGGAAATAATCACTCAAGTCCAAGAAACCCAGAGAGTCCCAAACAGGATAAACCCAAGATGAAACACCCCAAGACACATATTAATCAAATTAACAAAGATCAAACACAAAGAACAAATATTAAAAGCAGCAAGGGAAAAACAACAAATAACACACAAGGGAATTCCCATAAGGATAACAGCTGATCTTTCAATAGCAACTCTTCAAGCCAGGAGGGAATGGCAAGACATACTTAAAGTGATGAAAGAAAATAACCAACAGCCCAGATTATTGTACCCAGCAAGGATCTCATTCAAATATGAAGGAGAAATCAAAAGCTTTACAGACAAGCAAAAGCTGAGAGAATTCAGCACCACCAAACCAGCTCTCCAACAAATACTAAAGGATATTCTCTAGACAGGAAACACAAAAAGGGTGTATAAATTCGAACCCCAAAAAATAAAGTAAATGGCAATGGGATCATACTTATCAATAATTACCTTAAATGTAAATGGGTTGAATGCCCCAACCAAAAGACAAAGACTGGCTGAATGGGTACAAAAACAAGACCCCTACATATGTTGTCTACAAGAGACCCACCTCAAAATAGGGGACACATACAGACTGAAAGTGAAGGGCTGGAAAAAGATTTTCCATGCAAATAGAGACCAAAAGAAAGCAGGAGTAGCAATACTCATATCAGATAAAATAGACTTTAAAACAAAGGCTGTGAAAAGAGACAAAGAAGGTCACTACATAATGATCAAAGGATCAATCCAAGAAGAAGATATAACAATTATAAATATATATGCACCCAACATAGGAGTACTGCAATATGTAAGACAAATGCTAACAAGTATGAAAGGAGAAATTAACAATAACACAATAATAGTGGGAGACTTTAATACCCCACTCACACCTATGGATAGATCAACTAAACAGAAAATTAACAAAGAAACACAAACTTTAAACGACACAATAGACCAGCTAGACCTAATTGATATCTATAGGACATTTCATCCCAAAACAATGAATTTCACCTTTTTCTCAAGCGCACACAGAACCTTCTCCAGGATAGATCACATCCTGGGCCATAAATCTAGCCTTGGTAAATTAAAAATAATTGGAATCATTCCAAGCATCTTTTCTGACCACAATGCAGTAAGATTAGATCTCAATTACAGGAGAAAAACTATTAAAAATTCCAACATATGGAGGCTGAACAACACGCTGCTGAATAACCAACAAATCACAGAAGAAATCAAAAAAGAAATCAAAATTTGCATAGAAATGAATGAAAATGAAAACACAACAACCCAAAACCTGTGGGACACTGTAAAAGCAGTCCTAAGGGGAAAGTTCATAGCAATACAGGCATACCTCAAGAAACAAGAAAAAAGTCAAATAAATAACCTAACTCTACACCTAAAGCAACTAGAAAAGGAAGAAATGAAGAACCCCAGGATTAGTAGAAGGAAAGAGATCTTAAAAATTAGAGCAGAAATAAATGCAAAAGAAACAAAAGAGACCATAGCAAAAATCAACAAAGCCAAAAGCTGGTTCTTTGAAAGGATAAATAAAATTGACAAACCTTTAGCCAGACTCATCAAGAAACAAAGGGAGAAAAATCAAACCAATGAAATTAGAAGTGAAAATGGAGACATCACGACAGACAACACAGAAATACAAAGGATCATAAGAGACTACTATCAGCAATTACATGCCAATAAAATGGACAAGGTGGAAGAAATGGACAAATTCTTAGAAAAGTACAACTTTCCAAAACTGGACCAGGAAGAAATAGAAAAATCTTAAAAGACCCATACAAGCACGGAAATTGAAACTGTAATCAGAAATCTTCCAGCAAACAAAAGCCCAGGTCCAGACGGCTTCACAGCTGAATTCTACCAAAAATTTAGAGAAGAGCTAACATCTATCCTACTCAAACTCTTCCATAAAATTGCAGAGGAAGGTAAACTTCCAAACTCATTATATGAGGTTACCATCACCCTAATACCAAAACCTGACAAAGATACCACAAAAAAAGAAAACTACAGGCCAATATCACTGATGAACATAGATACAAAAATCCTTAACAAAATTTCAGCAATCAGAATCCAACAACACATTAAAAAGATCATACACCATGACCAAGTGGGCTTTATCCCAGGGATGCAAGGATTCTTCAATATCCACAAATCAATCAATGTAATACACCACATTAACAAATTGAAAAATAAAAACCATATGATTATCTCAATAGATGCAGAGAAAGCCTTTGACAAAATTCAACATCCATTTATGATAAAAACTCTCCAGAAGGCAGGAATAGAAGGAACATACCTCAACATAATAAAAGCTATATATGACAAACCCACAGCAAACCTTATCCTCAGTGGTGAAAAATTGAAAGCATTTCCTCTAAAGTCAGGAACAAGATAAGGGTGCCCACTTTCACCATTACTATTCAACATAGTTTTGGAAGTTTTGGCCACAGCAATCGGAGCAGAAAAAGAAATAAAAGGAATCCAAATTGGAAAAGAAGAAGTAAAACTCTGACTGTTTGCAGATGACATGATCCTCTACATAGAAAACCCTAAAGACTCCACCAGAAAATTATTAGAACTAATCAATGAATATAGTAAAGTTGCAGGATATAAAATCAACACACAGAGATCCCTTGCATTCCTATACACTAATAATGAGAAAACAGAAAGAGAAATTAAGGAAACAATTCCATTCACCATTGCAATGAAAAGAATAAAATACTTAGGAATGTATCTACCTAAAGAAACTAAAGACCTATATATAGAAAACTATAAAACACTGGTGAAAGAAATCAAAGAGGACACCAATGGAGAAATATACCATGTTCATGGATTGGAAGAATCAATATAGTGAAAATGAGTATACTACTCAAAGCAATTTATAGATTCAATGCAATCCCTATCAAGCTACCAACGATATTCTTCACAGAGCTAGAACAAATAATTTCACAATTTGTATGGAAATACAAAAAACCTTGAATAGCCAAAGCAATCTTGGGAAAGAGGAATGGAACTGGAGGAATCAACCTGCCTGATTTCAGGCTCTACTACAAAGCCACAGTCATCAAGACAGTATGGTACTGGCACAAAGACAGAAATATAGATCAATGGAACAAAATAGAAAGCCCAGAGATAAATCCACGCACATATGGACACCTTATCTTTGACAAAGGAGGCAAGAATATACAATGGATTAAAGACAATCTCTTTAACAAGTGGTGCTGGGAAATCTGGTCAAACACTTGTAAAAGAATGAAACTAGAACACTTTCTAACACAATACACAAAAATAAACTCAAAATGGATTAAAGATCTAAACGTAAGACCAGAAACTATAAAACTCCTAGAGGAGAACATAGGCAAAACACTCTCCAACATACATCACACTATGTATGTGTGATGTATATGTGATGTATGTCCCATCTCCTCTATGACCCACCTCCCAGAATATTGGAAATAAAAGCAAAAATAAACAAATGGGACCTAATTAAACTTAAAAGCTTCTGCACAACAAAGGAAACTATAAGCAAGGTGAAAAGGCAGCCTTCAGAATGGGAGAAAATAATAGCAAATGAAGCAACTGACAAACAACTAATCTCAAAAATATACAAGCAACTCCTACAGCTCAATTCCAGAAAAATAAATGACCCAATCAAAAAATGGGCCAAAGAACTAAATAGACATTTCTCCGAAGAAGACATACAGATGGCTAACAAACACATGGAAAGATGCTCAACATCACTCATTATCAGAGAAATGCAAATCAAAACCACTATAAGGTACCATTTCACACCAGTCAGAATGGCTGCGATCCAAAAGTCTACAAGCAATAAATGCTGGAGAGGGTGTGGAGAAAAGGGAACTCTCTTACACTGTTGGTGGGAATGCAAACTAGTACAGCCACTATGGAGAACAGTGTGGAGATTCCTTAAAAAACTGGAAATAGAACTGCCTTATGATCTAGCAATCCCACTGCTGGGCATGCACACTGAGGAAACCAGAATTGAAAGAGACACGTGTACCCCAATGTTCATCGCAGCACTGTTTATAATAGCCAGGACACGGAAGCAACCTAGATGTCCATCAGCAGATGAATAGATAAGAAAGCTGTGGTACATATACACAATGGAGTATTACTCAGCCATTAAAAAGAATACATTTGAATCAGTTCTAATGAGGTGGATGAAACTGGAGCCTATTATACAGAGTGAAGTAAGCCAGAAGGAAAAACACCAATACAGTATACTAACGAATATATATGGAATTTAGAAAGAAGGTAACAATAACTCTATATACAAGACAGCAAAAGAGACACTGATGTATAGAACAGTCTTTTGGACTCTGTGGGAGAGGGAGAGGCTGGGATGATTTGGGAGGATGGCATTGAAACATGTATAATATCATGTATGAAATGAGTCACCAGTCCAGGTTCGGTGCACGATACTGGATGCTTGGGGCTGGTGCACTGGGATGACCCAGAGGGATAGTATGGGCAGGCAGGAGGGTTCAGGAACCTCCTGAATACATGTGGAACACATGTATACCTGTGGCGGATTCATTTTGATATATGGCAAAACCAATACAATATTGTAAAGTTAAAAAATAAAATAAAAAGATTAAAAAAAAATGTAATAAAAACACAGAGGAAAACTTTTAAAATCACTTTGTTTGTCTCTAAAGGTTGTAAGTGTGTTTAAAAATGTATAATCTACACAATGGAGTATTACTCAGCCATTAAAAAGAATACATTTGAATCAATTCTAATGAGGTGGATGAAACTGGAGCCTATTATACAGAGTGAAGTAAGCCAGAAGGAAAAACATAAATACAGTATACTAACGCATATATATGGAATTTAGAAAGATGGTAACAATAACCCGGTGTACGAGACAGCAAAAGAGACACTGATGTATAGAACAGTCTTATGGACTCTGTGGGAGAGGGAGAGGGTGGGAAGATTTGGGAGAATTACATTGAAACATGTAAAATATCATGTAAGAAACAAGCTGCCAGTCCAGGTTCGATGCACGATACTGGATGCTTGGGGCTAGTGCACTGGGATGACCCAGAGGGATGGTATGGGGAGGGAGGAGGGTTCAGGATGGGGAACACATGTATACCTGTGGCAGATTCATTTTGATATTTGGCAAAACTAATACAATTATGTAAAGTTTAAAAATAAAATAAAATTTAAAAAAATGTATAATCTTTTCCCAAAGACTAGTGTCTAAATATCTGATTGTTAAAATCATATGAATATTATAATGACTAAAATAAAAGAGTGAAACTCTAGGAATAATAACAAGAATAAATTACTTGAAGAAATGTCAAAGATCTAAAATTTCCCAGAGGAATACTCATGTTAAAGCATTTACTGTGTCAGACATTGCTCTTGTCATGTGTCGTATTCTTTCCGTTGATTCTCTGTGCCTTGAAATCTGTCAAAATATTTTTCTCCTCATTTACGATTACCAATGGCTTCTCTGTTTTGAAAATGGGTGAACACCATTAGTCCGTAGATCTCTGAAGCCTTTGTTTTATTGACCACATTCTCATTCTTGAAACTCCTCCTTTGTCTACTATGAAACTTGGCATTGCTTTTATATCCCTGGCTTTAATGCCCTTGTGGGTTTTCCCTTCTTAGACCACATAAATGAAGCCAATCCCTAAGTTTCTTTCTTTGATCCTCTTCTCTCCTCATAACACTTTCATTTGCATACCACTTTAGCCCCTCTTGTTGCTTCCATTTCCACCTATTTATGAATGTCTCCTAATTTTCTCATTTTAGTCTATGTCTTGCTCTGGACCCTCCAGATGTCTGTATACACATCACTACTTAGAATTCTCATGGGCACCTTAAATTCATTCTCTCCCCCATCCCATCCCCAGTCTATTGCTCCTCTTCCATTTTCTGATTTCAGTGAGCCCATTTTACTTCCAACCAAGTCTTAAACTCCAGTCCTTCTAAACTTTTACAACTCTCTGAGTCCGCAGCCAAAACATCTGATCTGAATTGCTGGATTCACCATTTTTAACCTGTCTAGAATTCGTTCCCTTTGCTCTGGCCTCATTCCCACAGCCTTAGTTCCAATCTTCATTCTCCTTCTCTTGGATCGCTTGTAATTCCCCTAAGCTTGTTGCCTCACTCCTCATCTTGCTTGTTTCTATCTATATTTCACAAAGATGCTATGGTATTTTTTAGTGCACACTTAAGTTGCTTCCTGCTTGAAATCTTCCTTGGTGCATTCTCAAGCCTTTCAGATAGCCAAGAATTCTTGGCATGTCAAACAGTCCCTTAATAATCTGTCCGCCACTAGTTTCTCCAGCCTAGTCTCACTCTTCTGCCCCCTAACACCCTTAGCAATATAACCTCAACCTTGCACTCTGTATATATTCCATTCTTTTCCTGGAATATTCTTCTTTACTTCACCCTAACTTTCCCCTGACCTTCCTGGCCATCTTCTGTTTACCCACTAAAAATATGGATGGACTGACACAGGTTAGCCTCTATAGAAGCCTTTCCTAACTTGTCAGAGCACTTATACTCAACTTTTTCTCTGCTCTAGCACTCTTGATTCACTAAGACATTATCTTCTTTCTTCATCACTAAACTGTAAATTCCTGGAAGATGAGTCCATGTCTTAGCATCTTTTAAGCATTCAGTATTTCCAGTATGAAGAAGGTTTTAATAAACATTGATTGAATGAATGAATGAACATGTAAATGAATGAATAAAAGAAGTCCTTCTCAAGGAGTATGCTGTGCTAGGTTAAGTCTCTTCAGTTGTGTCTGACTCTTTGTGACCCTATGAACCGTAACGCACCAGGCTCCTCTGTCCATGGGATTCTCCAGGCAAGAATGCTGGAGTGAGTTGCCATGCCCTCCTTCAGGGGATATTCCTGATCCAGGGATTCAACCTGAGTCTCTTATGTCTCTTGCATTGACAGGCAGGTTCTTTACCACTAGTGCTACCTGGGAAGCCCTCTCAAGGAGTATAGTTAAATTTTAATGCACGTATTCTTAACTTGGATTCCCTGGAGAAACTTCAGGTGGGATCTAAACTTGAGCCTTCTGAAATGTCCACATACATTTCCTGGGAAGAGTGCTCATAGCTTTCTCCAGTTTTCCCTCTCTTCCCCCTTAATAGTTAAATACATTGTGAAAGAAACCTTAAGGGATTCACAATCCACCTCAGTTTTAGATATGGGAAACCTGAACTGTGTTCCAAAAGTCAATACTGACCAGTTAATATGTTGGGGAAAGTATTAAGACCACAAACTTCTGCTCCTAATTAAACCAAGCTGGTGCTTTAAAGAAATCAATTACCAAACATGTATAAAGTTTATGAACTATCTCTTGGATGCATTTATATTTGTTCAATCAAACAAATTTACAAAAATTACTTTATCTCCTGCTCCCAGCAATGTTGAGATATCATCATCTTTAATAAAAAAACAATTGAGAAATTCAGGCTCAGGATGAATGGCCACACTCTGTGAGAAATCACCCCAGCCGGCACTGTTCTTTTCCAGTTTAAAAAATAGATGAAGCAATGAAATACCCAGTTTCTAATTCAGATGTTGGATAATCACAGATTTGACCACTCAGCATCAATTTAACCAAAAACTTCTGAGGACCACTTGGTGCAAAGGGCTGGCATCTGAAAGCCCATGGCATTAGTCAGCACTGTGTGGGTCACAGTAACCTATGGGAAATTCTGAAAGAGATGGGAATACCAGACCACCTGATCTGCCTCTTGAGAAATTTGTATGCAGGTCAGGAAGCAACAGTTAGAACTGGACATTGAGCAACAGACTGGTTCCAAATAGGAAAAGGAGTATGTCAAGGCTGTACATTGTCACCCTGCTTATTTAACTTCTATGCAGAGTACATCATGAGAAACGCTGGACTGGAAGAAACACAAGCTGGAATCAAGATTGCCGGGAGAAATATCAATAACCTCAGCTATGCAGATGACACCACCCTTATGGCAGAAAGTGAAGAGAAACTCAAAAGCCTCTTGATGAAAGTGAAAGTGGAGAGTGAAAAAGTTGGCTTAAAGCTCAACATTCAGAAAACGAAGATCATGGCATCCGGTCCCACCACTTCATGGGAAATAGATGGGGAAACAGTGGAAACAGTGGCAGACTTTATTTTGGGGGGCTCCAAAATCACTGCAGATGGTGACTGCAGCCATGAAATTAAAAGACGCTTACTCCTTGGAAGGAAAGTGATGACCAACCTAGATAGCATATTCAAAAGCAGAGACATTACTTTGCCAACAAAGGTTCGTCTAGTCAAGGCTATGGTTTTTCCTGTGGTCATGTATGGATGTGAGAGTTGGACTGTGAAGAAGGCTGAGTGCCGAAGAATTGATGCTTTTGAACTGTGGTGTTGGAGAAGACTCTTGAGAGTCCCTTGAACTGCAAGGAGATCCAACCAGTCCATTCTGAAGGAGATCAGCCCTGGGATTTCTTTGGCAGGAATGATGCTAAAGCTGAAACTCCAGTACTTTGGCCACCTCATGAGAAGAGTTGACTCATTAGAAAAGACTCTGATGCTGGGAGGGATTGGGGGCAGGAGGAGAAGGGGACGACAGAGGATGAGATGGCTGGATGGCATCACTGACTCAATGGACATGAGTCTGAGTGAACTCCAGGAGTTGGTGATGGACACGGAGGCCTGGTGTGCTAGGATTCATGGGGTCGCAAAGAGTCGGACATGACTGAGCGACTGATCTGATCTGAATGTGGTATTTCAAGCACCAACAACCCAATTGTTTCTGAGCTGCTCAGTGATTTTTTTTTTTAAGATGCATTTACTTATTTTAAAAATTTAGAACAGTTTTAAGCTCACAGCAAATTTCAGCAGAAAATAAAAAGATTTCCTATATACCCTCTGTCACATACAGGCATATCCTTCCCCACTATGAACATCCAACACTAGAGTGATATATTTGTTACAGCTGATGAGCCTACTTGACACATCATTCCCATCCAAAGTCCATAGTTTACATTAGGGTTCACGCTTCATGTTGTGCATTCTATGGATTTGGACCAAAGCATCATAACGTATACCCACCACTGTAGCAGTCTCATACAGAGTAGTCTCATTGCCCTAAAAATCCCATGTGCTTCATCTATTTATCTCTCTCCCTCCCAACTCCTGGAAACCACTCACCCTTTTATTATCCCCCTAGTTGAGTTTTTCCCATGCTATCATATAGTTGTAATCATATAGTATGTAATCTTTCTGCATCAATTTCTGTAACTTAGTAATATGAATTTAAGACTCTTCCATATTGTTTCATGGCTTCATATCATATTTATTTTTAGATTTGAATGGTATTCCATTGTCTGCTGGATGTACCTCAGTTTATTAATCCATTCACCTGCTGAAAGACATCTTGGCTACTTACAAGTTATGACAGTTATGAATAAAACTGTTATAAACGTCCATATTCAGGTTTTTGTGGACATAAGTTTTCAACTCCTTTGGGTAAATCCCAAAGACTGTGATAGCTGCATGATACGGTAAGAGTATGACTGCTTTTGTTAAGAACCGCCAGAATTCCCAAGTGATTGTTTCATTTTGTGTTCCCATGAACAATGAACAAGAGTTCCTGTGGCTCCACAACTTCACGAGCATTTAATATTGTGAGTTCAATGATCTTTATCCAGACTAGTGGTTACTGTAGGAGTCACACAAACAAGATGAGTTAAGCAGAATTTAAATTTGGAATTGTAAATTTTTATACTGAAAAATTTCCTTTAAAATAAAACCTAAAATTTCTATAATATCCATTCACAAATTGAATTCCTTTCATTCTTCTAGTGTAAATCTTAATGAATCTCATCTTCTTACCCTAAGCAGTATCCTCAAACTTTAGTGAGAATAAAAATCACTGGAAATTTATGGTCCAGTCTTCTCCCTTGCTCCCCTCCGGTTATGGTTTAGGCAGTGAGTGGTGAGCCTATAAATCTGCTTTTTAACTGTGTGCATTTCAAGTGATTCCAATGCATGTGCAGGAATCACACTAAGAATCATCCTTGGAAACTCAGGTCCTGGCCATAAATTTCAGGTACAACAGCCTACAGTAAAAAACCTTTTAAATGACTTCTTCTATGTGCAAATATGTCCTATCATCCAATCATAGCCCTGATTATCACCTACGTTCATGTCCAGCCCCCTTGGTAGACAGGATCAAGAGAACGATGCAACTTGGATCCTAATTACCCCTGACAGAGGAAGTCTCAGGACTGTTTTCCCTCATCTTACTACTATGTGCTGAAAAGTTAATTAAATTCTTCTTTAAAGAGTTGGTCTTGGCTTATGACCAAATATAAACTGACAATTTTGGAATGTTCATATACTTTAAAACATTACATAATGCTGCTTATATATTTAACCCTAAATTAATTACTTCATGTGAATGGCTTTGGTCTGTCTTTAAATATACTTTTTTTCTGTTTATAAGACCACAGGAAATAACCTCATCTGATGCCCCAAACCACCAAGGCTCAGAGGGAGATGTACAGGTTCTTAACAGTGGTGTACCTTGGTCTTTCCCTACAGAGCATGTATTAGCCTCTGATTGTTTCCAAATTGGGTAACTGGAAGCCAGTGTCTCTTCATTTCTCATCCTGCCATGTGAATGTAACAATCCTTTTCCTTAACTGAGATATGTGAGTAAGCCTTTCCCACAACCACTTACACCTAGTTAGGTCAAGCTTGCTCCAAAGATTCAGGTTCTAATGTGAGTGCTAGCCTGTGATTTGGGATTGAGGGTAGGGAATGTTCTATTTTCCACACCCCAGAGTTCACTAGGTTTGATTTGCAAAATTCCTTCTGTTTCTCTTGTTTGAGCTCTGATGTGATCTTTATTTCAATGAAGTCTTATCATACAAACTTTTTTTTTTTTTTAATGTAGTTGCCATTAAGACAAATAGACTTAGGGCTTGATGAAGAAGAAAAAAATAACTCACAACCCGCTAAATCAGATCACATTTGTTTTTCTCAGTGCACAATTTTAGAGGATTCTGTTGTTTCTCATCTTAAGACCAATAATTCTAATAGAATTTATAATGATCATTGAATTGTGACATTGGTTTCTCTAAAGGATATTTAAAAGCATTCTTTATGCTTAGTCTTTGAACCATTTAGTTTTTTACTCTGATTTACCCAGTGTTGGATCCTTTGCCACACTGGCCTGTGTTTTAGTTCCTGGAACACAAAAGCATGTCCTACCTCTAAGTGTTTGCACGTGTAACTTCACTGCCAAGAAAACACCTGTTACACTCTTCATGATCAGCATCTCTGCTTCATGTCTGCTTCAGTGAAAGGCTTCCTAGTGATGCTCATAGTAGTTTCATTCATCTCAGACCTGGATATTGTTCATGGAGGAAAAAGAGTCAACCTTGTTCTCTGAGTACAGGTCCCCACACTGCCTAGTGTAATAACCTTGGTTCAGCATAAGCACTTTTACATTTCTTAAGGCTCAGTGAAAAGCGATGTATCTACAATTTATCTGGGCTGTGGGCACATGTTCTCAGTGTAGCAGCAGACATAACTCCCTGTGCTAAGGGAATGTGGACAGAAGACCAGCAAAATCCGTTCCAGCCAGCAGGGAGGCTGTGTCGTAACTTGGCTTCTGAAAAGAAAACATAGCTAGCTATCTGCACAAACTAATACCGAGCGTGTCTTAGAAGTTGCTGTAATGTGGGCAGGCAATGCTGAGAGTGGGACACTCAGCCACACACCCTTGTCAAGTAAATCAGTGTCAAGTAAGTTGGTTTGATTTCAGGGTGACAGAATGACAAGTAGAAATCTGGCTTCCGTGAGGTGGGGACTTACCTGTAGCCTGAATAATCTCTTTCTTTTTAATTGACTAGAGTTCGGAGGAGTTGGATGGGGGAAGAGAGGAGTGGAAGATGAGTGAAAGGAACCCAGGGGATAGAAGAGAAACAGGGCTCTGAATAACTACCAGTCTGAAGAATGTTCTCTGTAGTTGGGGAGATGATGCTTTCGGGGGGCGCCAATCTTGCTTCTGTTTGCAGACATTGGCGGGTGCATGCCTGCAGGAACATGAATTATATGTCTCTGTGCCTGATTTGTAACTACACCTGTACACTCTTAGAAATGCTAATAGAAAAATATAAATTTAGGTACAAAGGAAAATCTAATAAGAAGAGCATTTGAATGAGTAAGAAATGTCTAATTTTTTGCAGTCATTAGGACTGGAGGAACATGCTTAGAGTAATTAGGTAAGATTGATTTCGAGGCCGAACACCACCCACAATTTGTGTAGTCTGGGGGTCAGGCGGGCAGCTGCAGAAACCGCTCAGCTAATTATGAGAATTCACTGTTCGTTAATAGAATCTCTCTCCACAAACAGCAGCTGTGTGTTTGCTCACGCAAATTATTAATTCTGGCCTCGCCTCAGCTGCAAGTTTCTGCTACTCGGAAAGGAATCCTCAGATAGAAGTGTCAGTTATCACCCAAGCGATACTGAGGAAGGAAGAAAAATATGAAATGAAAGTAAATATCCTCTAATCACAGGTGTATAAAGATTTTGCATCTCCCTCCCTTTTCCGCCTTTCACTCCCAAACAATTGAATGCCAATTTGGGAACTCATTAATCTGTAGGCAACCCAGCGAGATCTAATTTATACCTGTCAGGGGCAATGGGCAGCAGCTAATAGGAAAGTAATTGCAATATAAGTCTGCTTTCCCACTTGATAGTACGCAAGATTCTAATGACAGCCCTTCTCTATTGGAGTATCAGACTGGTCAACAGATACGTCTTCTCTTTTCCAGACTCACATTGTGAACAACAGAGATTCTCCTTGGGTTTTATTATATACTACGAAGAAAGTGGTAACGGCATAGTAGAGGGCCCACGGACGTGCACCCGCTTATTCTCTGGAAGAAATGAAAAGCAGCATTTTTCCTGCCACACAAACTGTGAAGTAATATTCTCACATTTTTATTTTGCTACAAAAAATATCTGGCAGGAATCTAATATCTACATAATGTATTTTCTCCTGTTTCAAATTGAGATCGAGTATCTGTATTTAGTAATAATGTGGTTTGAGAGGTCAAGGAACTTAAAGGGACTTAGAATTTCTCATCCTGTATCAGAGTGTTTAGAAAACAGAGGATAGTATTTACTACATAAAAAGGAGGGAGGTATCTGTTTATTCCACACCTTTCTTATTCTTCCTGGGATTGTCTTACATGGACTTTTTCCATGAACAAATAGGAAACATTAAAGGTTGCCTAAGTTTACAGATTTTGTTTGGTAAAACTGTCTTTCAGACCTGACCTCGTATTTCTTTAGCCATGGTCCTCACTGAGTGATCTTCTAGGTGGTCCTTTGGTTCAGGACAGGGTCTGCAAAAAGCATAAGTTCTGGAACATGAAGCCTAAATCCAGATCCCCTGATTTACATGTGTTCTTTGTGTACCTTTGAACAACTTCATTAACCTCTCTATCATATGCTCCCTCCCCTTACAAACCTTCACGGGGTTATTATGGTCTTGAATTATCTAATTTGCCTGATTTCACTAAGATCTACAGTTTCAATAAGAATGGCCAAGTTTCTGCTTCACTATGTTCCATTTGATTGAAGATTGCATAGGATTCAGAGAGACCAGGGACCGGTGCCCAGTCATGCCATTCACTCTTTAAATATGTGATGCTGTGAGTATTAGCTAACATTTCTGAACTTCTGTTGTTTCATCTGGAAAAGAGGAAAGTTACGCCTTCTTGAAAATATGTACAGAGAAAATCGTACATTCTTTCTAGTACACAGGTGCCTCTAAGGCAGAAAACATTCTGCTTTCACATAACTGGACTTAGAGAAAATATTAGAACCAGCTCTGTCACTCGATATAAGAGCTATGGACAGATCTCTTGTCTTCAAAATCCCCTCCTATCTTGTTTGTAATGTCATGCCCCAACCACCTCATATCTGGGTCTGCTTAAGGGGAACCCAAACTATGAAAACACTCTCTGGCCTAGATTAGACATCCTGGTATTAATTCTACAAATATTCTGGTTTAGAGTGTGTTCCAGATAGCTATTGCTACATAGCACACCACGAGAAAACCTGGAGACTTAAAACAGCAGCAGAGTCTTCTGATGTTTTTATCTAATTAAGAAGGATCAGTGTCCACATTTAATCAGTTTCACTTTATTTAAGAGTAATGTTCATAATAAAGCCCTGGAATTAGGGGTGTGTGTGTGTGCTAAGTAGCTTCAGTCCTGTCCAATTCTTTGCAACCCTATGGATGTAACCCCCCAGTTTCCCTGTCCATGAGATTCTCCAGGCAAGAATACTGGAGTGAGGAATTAGGGATAGTAGAAAGGCAAATCAAAGAACATCAGACTGGCAAAATGGTATTTACTATAAACTTTATAGTGACTTTTAAAAAGCCTTTGTAAACTTTTGCTAACTTTATAATCTGCACCCCCCCTGCCCCCCAAGCTCCTGAGTCTTCCATTTGGGCAGAGTTCAGCAGGGAGGGCTCATCTTTATTCCCTGTGCCATCAGCTGGGCTTCTTTTCCTGGGGCTGGAAAATCCTCATCCAACATTTCTCATTTATATGGTTGGTAATTCAGTGCTGCCTATTGTGTGACTTCCTCACAAATTAGCGTCTGCATTACAAGAGTCCGTGTCCCAATAGACAAGGAGTGGAAGCTGCCGATTTCTTAAAACCTTAGAATTGTGTCACTTCTGTGTGCTATTGGTCAAGCAGTCACAAACTCTGAATCCAAAGGGAGATTCCACCTCTCCATGAAAAATATGTGCAAAGTATTTGGGGTCCATGTTTCAGAACTGCCTCAGTAAATGGTGGAACCATGGTTCAGTGCAGGAAACAGCTCTCACTCTAGGTATTTTAAGTAGAAAGTATGTAATAGAAATAGATGCTTATGAGAGTTTAGGATAGATAGAAGAAGCAAATTTTAGGGTGATCCCCCTCAGACTTCCAGAACAATACAGGTGGCCCACTAGGTCAGCTCCTATCTGGAGGCTGCCTCTGAAACCACGCTAAACACAAGACACCAAGGTGAGGGATATCATTGCTTCTCATTTCAGAGAGTCGGGAGAATGCACACTCTTTTCAATTAGGAAGTCAGATCAGGAAGATGCATCTGCTTGATTGCATCTCAGCATTCAGGAAGGTAGAAAATGGACTGTTGTGCAAGGCAGCCTTGTGTCCACTATGTTCCTAATCAGCTACCAATAGCCTAACGGTGGTTTCAAACTTCAGTGTACATCAAAATCAAATGGAAAGCTTAAACGAAAACACGGATTGCTGGAGCTACCTCAACAGTTCCTCAGTAGGTTGGGGTGGGGACAAGACTTTACACTTCTAACAAGTTCCCAGGTCATGTTACTGCTGCTGGTTCAGGGACCAAACTTGGGGAACCACTGGCCTAGAAGTCTCAGAAGGTGACCCTTCCTTCAGGTCCACCCACCAAGTCTCTATAATGGGTAGAAACTGGTTTGTAATCAGAACCATGCTTGTGAGATAGCATAAGAAATCCAATTTTTAACTTTCCAACACTTTCAAAAAGAAAAAGGTTGTAATGGATAAAGGAGCTAATCTAGACACTTAATACACAGAAATCTAAACCACTTACCACGTAAAACCATCCATGTACTATTCTGAGTTGTTTCCAGAAATTCAGAATGGATTAACGTTCACCACTATCAGATTCTGCTGTGTGTCTTTTTGCAATTATTGTAAAAGCAGTAAAGCCATCATTGTGAACATCAAAAAACTCTATTTTCTATGTGTGTGCATGTGAAAATTAAGTTTACAATGGAGTTTTCCATGGCTTGGTTTCCAAAAGAATCCCAGTATGCACATGCATTCTGTATGTGGAACATTTTCATGAAACCTAAAGGAAAGATATATATCACACTATCTTAAACTAAATTGGCACTTTCTCAATAAGAAAAATAATTTTATTTTTTTTATTGGTTCTCTTTCCAAATAATAAATTTTGGTACACATACCTTCCCATCAGCTTTTTATTTCCCTTTCTCTTTAGCAGATCAGCTTTGGTAACCATAAATATGCCTGTCTTATATTAATTCAATACTTCAAATATAAAATTGGAGATGAGAAATCTATATTCAGTGGTGATTTGAAGAAGGAGCAGATGAATTTTATGCTGTTTGCCAAGTTAGTTTTCGTTTGATTAAATAACGTGTTTGCACTAAACAGAAGAAGCAGGACAGGTATAAGAAGGAAGACAGCCTACCAGCAGACAATGAGTTGGCACAGATGATGATCTGAACATCCCATGGGTGATGGTGGCTCATGTGATAATTATTTCACAGGTGAGGCAACCTCATTATTCAGGTACATCAGGAAGTGCTAAGACAATTCCCAGCAGAAGTAAAGGTGGTGCTCAAACAGTAGAAACTCAGCTGGGTACATCAAATGACATGGGGTGTTTCTGAGTCTGAGGCTTTCTGATAGCTACAGGCTTGTAATAGTTTTGCCTTTCCTCTTCATAAGTAGATATTTTTGCTCTATATTCTTGTTTGATACGCAAAGCTGAGGGTCTCACTTAAAAGTATATGTATGTAGTTGTTGTTTAGTTGCTAAGTCGTGTTCTACTCTTTGTGACCCCCCAATGGACTGTAGCCCGCCAGCCTCCTCTCTTCACGGGATTTTCCAGGCAAGAATTATGGAGTGACTCATTTCCTTCTCCAGGTTTCGTCCCGATTCACGGACTGAACCCATGCTTCCTGCATGGGCAGGCAGAGTCTTTACCACTGAGCCTTCTGTTTAATTAGGCAGATATGCATCCAGAGCATAACTTTTCAACTATCTAATCCATAACTCACTCCTGATTTCAGCATCCATATCTCCATGCCATATCTCCATGCCTCAATATTTTTAAATGGCCACATAAATTAGAGCACCTTTAAGAGCCTTTCTTGAAAAAATAAATATCCCATGGCTACCTCCTAAATGATGATTGCTAAATCGGTTTTTAGTGAAAATGGCTGATGGTAGCCCTCTCTTTGTTGAAAGAAATTCCCCAAACAGATCTGCTAAGTTGTTGCAGCAATTTTTTGTATTAACTTCTGTAAAAAAGAGCATTTCATTAAACATGAATATAAAATTTTGCAATGAGTCAAATGCTATGCAAAAATGAGAAATAAGAAAGGGAGCTAAATAAGGAATTCTTTTGAAATGTGACTAAAATGTAAGTAAATTGAGATTTGTAAAAGCAGAAGTGTCTCCTTTAGGATTATATAGGTCCAGATTTCCTTTCCTCTGAATGTCGTAGTATCAATTCGGATCCAGCCATTTGGAAATCAGGCATTACAGCACTGCTGACCTGTTGATCGTCAGGACCACTAATTTGGCACCTAGCATATGCTGCCTAGTGTATTTCTCTGTTCGTTATCTTTAAGTTTGCTAAAAATAAACATATATTTTATCATTCAGAAAAAAAGTTTTAAAGTAAAACAGGTTACTCTGTGACTTTACAATGGTTCTCTGTCAATGTACTACAATTAACACAAGTATTTTGGATAGTTTATGTCTGAATAAGACCCATTTTTTATCTGGGAAAGTATCAGAGTCTCAGATGGATGGCATGGAACGCAAGGACTGAGAGGAGAAACAGAAAATGAAAACATAGGGCAATGGAGGCAGAAACTTCTTCCTGCAGCCTTGATTAACATGGCAAATGAGAAACAGCAGGGTTTACATACTCTGAGTTTTAATCTACATTCTTTAATTTGCTTTCATCGAGGTGCAGAAGAAAATGAGTTTTTGATAGGTTGTTCTAAAGGACTAAGGCTAAAGTTGCTTTTTAATGTCAAAGCTATACATTTTTAAAAGACGGAGAATTTTGTTTTAGCAACAATGTTGCAGTAATATCAATAGAAGAAAAATCATGGTCAAGCAAAATTATAATTTTTTAGTGATGTGAAGGAATATTTGTTTAAGAGTTCTAAGAACTGTGAGAAGTAATGACTGGTGAGATGATATGCTAAAACTGTGAGAATCCAGAGTTGGGCAAAAGACAAACAGATAAAGTTGCGTAGGAATTCAGGCAATTGTATCTGAGGGGTTGGGAAGAAGGTGGTGAATCATTTATTCCTCCACTCATTTGCTCATTCATTCACCACGTATTTCCTGAACGTCCCACTATATGCCAAGTTTTTGCTCATGTCGCTAATAGTCAGGATAGATCAGGAGGGGAGAGAGAATGAGACGCATAACATTCTTACATAACAAGGCTTACATAAGAAAATACAAGAGCAGGTTAATTTCCAAAAGGAATAGCATATAGAAAATAGAACGTAGAGATAGAACAGGTTTTGGAGAATAAACAAAAAACAGACAATGTGTTGAAAACAGTTAAGAATCGGGAATACATACAGCAGGAGCCAAATCAAAGCGCCTAGAAGAAGGGGCTTCCCTGGTGGCTTCTCTAGTGGCTCACACAGTAAAGAGTCTGCCTGCAATGTGGGAGACCATGTTCAACCCCTGGGTTGGGAAGATCCCCTGACGAAGGGAATGGCAACCCACTCCAGTATTCTTGATTGGGAAATCCCATAGATGGAGGAGCCTGGTGAGCCCCAGTCCATGGGTTCACAAAGAGTCAGACACAACTGAGTGACTCACACACAGAAGGGCCCAGGCAGGAATTAGTGAGGTTTGAACTGACGTGGGCCTTGAAAGGAGTTCAGTGGCTCAGACAGTAAAGAATCCAATTGCAATGTGGGAGACATGGGTTTGATCCTTGGGTTGGGCAGATCCCCTGGTGGAGGGCATGGCAACTGCACTCCACTATTCTTGCCTGGAGAATCCCCATGGACAGAGGAGCCTGGAGAGCTGCAGTCCATGGGGTCACAAAGAATCAGACACGACTGAGCAACTAAGCACATGGAAAAGAATGAAGGGAAATTGGACACAGAAATGTCAACAGGATTGGCTAAGGGCTAGATATAGGACCCGAATGATAGAAAAGATCCAGTGATAAATTTACAATTTTAGGCCTGACAATAAAGACATTAGAAACAGCATCCTTCCGAAATATAAGGTAGAGAAATGTATTTTTCTAGAAAGTTGTTTGGTTTGGGATGTTATTTTGTTTGAAATAACTGCAGTTAGCTGAAAATGTCCAGCAGACAGCTCAAAATGCAGGACTAAACATCAAACTTAAGGCATAAGACTTGGATGTGAGTGAAACCCAAAATCAAGTGATAATTGAATAAAGCTCAATATCAATAATTCCTCATACATATATATATATTATTAATTTATATGTTTATTTATCTCATTAGTCTTTGATTCTTTCATTAAAATTGTGTTTATCTAACTCTATATTCCCAGTACCAATAGAGCAAGTGGACCCTAGTATATGTGTAATAAATATGTAATAAACAGATGCATAAATGAACAAAATTGTATGCCTCCCCAGAACTTTGTAAGCAAGATAAGACTGATAATCAGTGACTGGTCTGGTCATATTTGTTGTTTATAACTAATCTATTCTGATTAGCCAATGTACCCATTCTGCTTGATCAGGATCCATGAAATACTAATTGTGAAATATTTTTAGTATCACCCCTGGAAATAGTTGTTCAGTTCAGTTCAGTTGCTCAGTCGTGTCCGACTCTTTGCGACCCCATGAATCCCAGCACACCAGGCCTCCCTGTCCTTCACCAACTCCTGGAGTTCACTCAGACTCATGTCCATTGAGTCAGTGATGCATTCCAGCCATCTCATCCTTTGTCGTCCCCTTCTCCTCCTGCCCCCAATCCCTCCCAGCATCAGAGTCTTTTCCAATGAGTCAACTCTTCGCATGAGGTGGCCAAAGTACTGGAGTTTCAGCTTTAGCATCATTCCTGCCAAAGAAATCCCAGGGCTGATCTCCTCAGAATGGACTGGTTGGATCTCCTTGCAGTCCAAGGGACTCTCAAGAGTCTTCTCCAATACCACAGTTCAAAAGCATCAATTCTTTGGCGCTCAGCCTTCTTCACAGTCCAACTCTCACATCCATACATGACCACAGGAAAAACCATAGCCTTGACTAGACGAACCTTTGTTGGCAAAGTAATGTCTCTGCTTTTGAATATGCTATCTAGGTTGGTCATAACTTTTCTTCCAAGGAGTAAGCGTCTTTTAATTTCATGGCTGCAGTCACCATCTGAAGTGATTTGGGAGCCCCCCAAAATAAGGTCTGCCACTGTTTCCGCTGTTTCCCCATCTATTTCCCATGAAGTGGTGGGACCGGATGCCATGACCTTCGTTTTCTGAATGTTGAGTTTTAAGCCAACTTTTTCACTCTCCTCTTTCACTTTCATCAATAGGCTTTTCAGTTCCTCTTCACTTTCTGCCATAAGGGTGGTGTCATCTGCATATCTAAGGTTATTGATATTTCTCCCATCAATCTTGATTCCAGCTTGTGTTTCTTCCAGTCCAGCATTTCTCATGATGTACTCTGCATATAAGTTAAATAAACAGGGTGACAATATACAGCCTTGATGAACTCCTTTTCCTATTTGGAACCAGTCTGTTGTTCCACGTCCAGTTCTAACTGTTGCTTCCTGACCTGCATACAGATTTATCTAGAGGCAGGTAGTTTTACTATTCCTAATTTGGGCTTCCCTGATAGCTCAGTTGGTAAAGAATCCACCTGCGATGTAGGAGACGCTGGTGTGATTCCTGGATCGGGAAGATCCCTTGCAGAAGGGATAGGCTACCCACTCCAGTATTCTCGGGCTTCCCTTGTGGCTCAACTGTAAAAGAATCCGCTTTTGATGCAGGAGACCTGGGTTAGATCCCTGGGCTGGGAAGATCCCCTGGAGAAGGGAAAGGCTCCCCACTCCAATATTCTGGCCTGGAGAATTCCATGGACTGTATAGTTCATGGTGTCTCAAAGAGTCGCTCAGGACTGAGTGACTTTCACTCTCACTTTCATTCCTAGTTCACCAAATAGGAAAATGATGTTTGAAAAGTTTGGAAATGTTCACACAACGTAAGCCAGTAAGAGCTAGAGGTGGGCTTCATGGCCTCTTCTCAGGTTGTCGGATCCTAAACTGTCTGTCTTTCATCAGTCTTCTGTCATAGTTTCAACTAGATGGCCAAGAAGCAAGGAAGTTTAGCTTAGACTGTTGTGATATAGTGATTTAAGAAATGCATAGTCTTTGTCCCCATTTCTGGCACAGGGCTCCTAAAACTCTTGAAATTTCCAAAGTGATGAGAGTCTTTTGTTGTGATAATCGTGACTTTTGGAAAGCATCGTAGGATGGGAACTGAGAGTTGGGACAGCCAGCCCTGTGACTTCTGACTTCCAGGGAGGAGAGAGGACCTAACGGTCGATAGTTCAGTCAATCATTCCCATGTAAGAATCTTCTCTTAAAAATGCCCAGAAGAAGGTGCTCAGAGAGCTTGTGGGTGAGTGACCTAGAAGGGCCGAGGGGGTAGTACCTGAAGAGCCCACGAAAGCTCCCCACCCTTTCCCCACACCTTGTCTCTGTTCTTCTTGTCCATCTGGCTGCTCCCGAGTTATATCCTTTTATGATAAACTGATGATCTAGTAGGTGAGATGTTTTCGCAGTTCTGTGAGCCACACTAGCAAATTAACTGGAGAAGGAAATGGCAACCCACTCCAGTGTTCTTGCCTGGAGAATCCCAAGAATGGAGGAGCCTGTGGGCTGCCATCCATGGGGTCGCACAGATTTGGACACGATTGAAGCGACTTAGCATGCATGCATGCATGCATTGGAGAAGGAAATGGCAACCCACTCCAGTGTTCTTGCCTGGAGAAACCCAGAGGCAGAGAAGCCTGGTGGGCTGCCGTCCATGGGATCGCACAGAGTCAGACACGACTGAAGGGACTTAGCAGCAGCAGCAGCAAATTAACGAAACCCGAGGGAGAAATCTTGGGACCATGCAGTTTACAGTCTGTCAGAAATCCAGGTAACAGCTGGGCCCTTGGCTGGCACGTGAAATGCCCTTGGTTGGGGCGGGGAGAGGGGTGGGGACATACAGCCTTGTAGAACTGAGTCCTTAACCTAGGAATCTAACACTGTCTCAGGTAGGGTCAAAACTGAGTTGAGAATTCCCAGACACCCTAGTGCTGTCTGAGAATCGCTTGTTGTTGTGAGCAAGCCCTGCTCCCCCCACCCCCACAAAACACACACACACACACATTAGCTTCACAATTGGTTCCACGAACCCCAGAGAGCTATACATTGTTGAGAAGCTTTATTTTCAACAAACTGGATCTGTCATGTTTCACACACATGCACGCACGCACACACACACACGCACACACACATACATACACATGATTTTATTGAAACTTGTTAATTTTAAATTCCTAGTTCTATTGGAAATTCTAGCCCTGCTTTAAATTTCACAAAGCATTAGGTTATTCTGTAACACTTCTTTTTTTTTAATGACTGAATAAGGTAAAATATATTCCTCTAACTAATTGATTATGATATACAGTATATGAAGATTTCAGAACAAGGAAGATGAACTCTCGCAGCAAGAATGCTCTGTGTTGAGTTTGAACTCCTCTCTGGTTGGTTTTCCATGTTTACATTCATTGTTAAGGAGCTGCTCTTGTTCTTTCTCCCTACTTCCCAAACACTGGGCACTTGCAATGCTGCATCTTGCATAAAAGAATATTTCCTGGCCTTTTGCTTCCTCCATGCACTTCTCAGATGGATCCATCTATGAATAATAGTATTTCCTGCTCCTGAATTTCTCTAGGACTTTATAAAGTGTCTTCAGTCTCAGGATGGTGTACTTTTCTGACACGCAGTCATTTGTATCATCTTTGATCTTTATTTTTGAACCAACTTTAGAGTTTTTTTCCATCTGCTTTGTGTTCTAGGATCCTCATTGATGTTTTTTATTTTACTTTATTTTTTTAATTTTTATTATTATTTTTTTTTTTTACTTTACAATATTGTATGGGTTTTTAATCTAAACAATTCTCTTTTACTCCTTCACTATTTCCACTTAGGATTTGTTTTCTCTTAAGGACTATTTTGCCTTACATTCTTGCTCTGTTTGTTTGCTTTTTGGTTTTCTCCTACTTTAATTTCCATTGTTTTATGGAGCCATTATACTTTCCAATAACACTAAAGATCCATCTACAAAGAATTTTATTTCAAAAGTTGTTTATCTCTATTTCATTTCTTTTTTTAACTCATGTTTATAAAGTAGGATTTCTTGACAATGATACTCGTATTTTGAACCAAATAATTCTGAGCTGTGGAGACTGTCCTGTGCATTATATTATAGGATGCTGTTGAATATCTGTGATATCCTCCAACACATACACACAAGTTGTGACTGCCAAAAATGACCTCAGATATTGTGGAATGTTCTCTGGAGGACTATATTGTTCCCAGTGGACAACCACTGGTGCAGAGGCTGATAAGTCTAGCTTATTTGAGTGATTTTGGCAGGCATTTAGGAGGGGCCACAGAATCTTGGGTTGAGCCCTGGTTCCTTCATTTATTAGCCTAAAATATTGAACACATAATTTCATTTATATGGGCTTTCAGTTTCCTTATCTGTAAAGCTAGGTGTGAACAATTACGCTAACTGGCTCAAAGAATAATCTTGAAGTTTCCATGAGATAATATGTGTAAAACTCACTGCACAGTCTGCAGCATCAAAATAATAGCTCTTCTTCTTTCTTTTTTCTTTTGGCTTATGAGAGATAAAAGAGAGAAAAGTCTCTAAAATTAGATTGGATCAGACAATGAAGCCTTCTATTTAAGACGGAAAATTGCCCCAGTTGGCAGGTTAACTAGATTGCCAACCCACTCCTTCCTTTTCTAATTTCCCAGACTATGAAGAAAACACTCAAAGGGCTTTGTTTCCATTGGAAAATTTCAAGCCCACAAAGTTCTCTTGGGCTTTCTAACCCCACTTGTCCAAAGCAATTAGTATGCCAAAAACCAGAGTTATGGCTCCAAGTTGAACTGACATCCTTTAGGCACTGATATTATTTTTAGATGGAGCAAATAAGTTGACAGTAAATGTAATGTGTTACCCACAGCACTTTAGGTCTAAAATATTTTGCCTATAAACATTTTAACACACGTTTCATCACATTAACATAATACGCAAAGAAAAGAGAAAAAGTGCATAGGATGAAGAAGATACACTTAACTTATCTCAGAGTGAGATTCGAAAAACAATGTCCTCTGGAAATTTGGTTTTCTCATGAGGTGCTCTCGAGTACAAAGAGGAAAACAGGCGCCACTTGGTAAGAAAAGAGATTCACGTCCTTGCATTTCATTTTTCCATGCTCACATTACACTGCAATTCAGTTGCCGCTTCAGCTTAGTGACCCCCTTAAATAACCTCATTTACATACACAGATTTTTTTAACTTGGTATAAGAAACAACGTGTGTGTTTCTTATACCAACGTGTGTGTTGCTTATACGTGTAAGTTGCTGGTGTAAGTTGCTGAGCTTTTCATTCAGTTGAGATCATTTCAAGACCATAATGATACCCCCTGAAATAAATTATTTAATATATTTTTTGGAAAAAAGAAAAGCAACTCTTCTGGGTAACTGATGAGAGGTAAGCTACAGCATTGGTTGTATATTCATTTTTCTTCAGTGTATGCAATTATCCACTCAGCCTGTACCCATTAATATTATTTTTCTTCCTAAGCTGGAATTATTTAAAGCCATTAGAAAATAATCCAAAGAATTCTATTTGCTGAATAAATTTTAATTTACATGGCACCAGGAATTTTTTTATTAATGGGAAATAAATTATTGCAATCTTTGGGAAGGAGACAAGTTAATAGCTTTGTGAAAAGCAATGGAGAGAAAATGATCTTGAAAAGGTCAGGTCTCCTGTCACAGTGTCTTTATGCACAATTAGAACAAGTCAAGAAAGTGGCTATATAATCAGGACCATGAATATGCATTATATCCTAATGAGAGTGTGAAGATGTAGCAGGCTTAGTGCTAAAGTCATGGTGGGGTGGTGACATAAAAATGGTAATTTGTGATGTAGTATTTAACTGTGTTTCTCTTCTTATGCAAAACTTAACTCTTTGGTAGCTAGTCCATCCTATCTCGGGTAATTAAGCTCTTTCTACTTTCCATGGAACGGCGCAACAACAAAAATAAAATTAAAAGGACAATCTTGTTCATTCTGTAAGAGAAAGAAATATCCAAACATTATCTACTGCCATGTTTGAGTTAATTTAAGGACTAAATTTTCCATTGTGCCATCAATTGCTTTCATCTTTCAGATAGTTGAATACGTCTGTGTGTGTCTGAGCACATGTGTAAGGATATTTTAACTCAGAATAAATTTTACTAGTCCTGTCTTTTAGGGGTCATATCTGAGCTAGCCACGTTACCTCTATTTTTCTATCACCTTTCTTCACTCAGTCCCCCTAGGATGTTGCACGAATCCCTAACAAAAGACAAGGAAATAAAAATAGCATCATGCTTTGATGGAATTTTTCAAAATCATGGTCAGTTTTCATCCCAAACACCCTATTACAGTGTATATTGTTTATGAGTGCTCTTTCTGTAGGAAAAATCCTTTAGAAATGACATTAGCAGAAATAACTGGCTACATCGAGAAGTTAACTTAAGTTCTTAAGTGGTCAATTACCTCTGGGTAATGGCAGCTTCCCTGGGTCATACTGCTGCTGCTCTGTATGCTATTGAGTCAGTTCTGTCTATTCTACATTTTAATTGAAAAGCAGTATGAACATTCTGATTCAGTGGTCATTTAATAAAAGATAATGATCACTGAACAATGATTCTGATTAGCTAATGGCAATTTAAAGGTTTATAGAACCTTTCACAATTCTGCCTGCTTATTCTGGAATATTAATAGAAGACCTTGAACTAAGATTTCTGTTTTTATCTTGATAGGAAGGGGAAAAAAATTGTATCAAAGCAGGAGCTTCTTTTCATTCATTTTTGATGGCAACTGTAAACAGATAATTTGGAGTGTTTTGACAATCAGAACCAATACGGTCTTTGTCTCCAAGTCTGCTAGAAGTGAACCCCTGTCATCCTGTTAGCGTGGTTTCATTTTTCAAAGAATTGTTTCAATGTTTCTGCCTAGGGACTCAGTTTATACTCTCTAGTCTTTTATATTGTGAGACCTTACCTTTAGGGCTCTGTAAAGCTTAAGAGTGACCCTTTGTTACAAATAGTACACAACGCTACCTTTATGCTGGGATTTCAGAACAAATCAACAAGCCCCTACATATCTCCTTCTATCTGATGCATTTCAACAATTAGAGACTCATTTATTTGGCTGTTTAAATTTATAGCGTTAAGAATAATAATACATATTACAAAATGCTACACAGAATTCAGAAACTAGGAGCTAAAGATGTTGAAAACAAATTTCATCCATTTATGATTTTCCCAAGGGTCAGCCCTAATTATATGCTAAATTGTATAATACTACATATTGCGTAGTTTTCTTTGTGTAAGACTAAAAAATATACATATGTGATTAAATATTCTCTTTCTTTCCATCAGTGCTATTCTTGCCTTATATTAATCATTAAGTACACATTGCTAACTACACAGACCTGACAAGCACCTGAATCAGAGACAGGAAACAAAAGTATCCACACTGGAACAAGTTGTAAAACTGAATTCATCACTAGCAATACAGTGATGGTATATAATTTTTTAGGGGAGATAGGTAAACATACTCTGAGATATTCACTAGATGTAATAAAAAACAAGCTTGATAATACTCAACTAAGTATCAATCAAAAACATTATCTGGACTTATTATCACGAATACTCTGAAATAACAAACATTCAATCAGCCAAAGACCAATCAGCTTGAAAGCTCTGGGCTTTGTTTGTTTCATTTTGAGTGTGACCTTTATTCAAAGGATAAGCCCCATGGACCTTGGTCAGTACCTATTAATATGCAATATAAACACAATTCTAAAAGTTGGCTTGCTTGGGTCATATTAGGGAATGTGTGTATCTATGTGGATTTAAACTCATTTAACAAGGAGTTTGGGTCCAGTTCTCACATTTAGTTTAATTGCAGTTCTATTTCTTAGTAGCCATTTGACTTAAGCAAGCTAATTAAATTTTGAGCTTAATTGTCTTTTGACCAAATGAACACAGTAACAATAGCCACTTCACACGGCTGCAGCAAAAGTGTGTCAGTGTCTTAGCAGAGGATCTGCTTAATAGCAGGGCACTGAGACAGGTTGGTTTCCTTTTATTTTCCTTCAGTCTGAAGTGGGACAGCTATTCCATTGCCCATGGCACCTCCTTTATAAAGTCATCCTCGGTGATGAGATTAAAGGTAGGTTCTAAGGCCCTGGAGTGCACTGCTTCCAATGGCTCCCAGGGAGAGGCAAGAAGAGACATCCCTGACAACTTCCCCCCTCCCCATCAGGGCAGACGAGGCAGAGAGCAGCGTTCTTTAGTCAGCGAGAAGAACTGGAGCTGTGGAAGCCGCATCGTGTTTCTCTCCCCTTCCGGCCACTCCTTCCCCTCCCTTCCCTTTCCCGTTCAGACTCCCTGGGGATGTGAAGGGGTTCGGAAACGTCCAGACTCCGGGCAGATGAAATGCAGTCCTCATCCAACAGCAGGCTGACATCAGAGCCTCTCAGCCTTGTCTTAGGAAAGTGTGTGGAGCAGAAGGAACAGAAAGGACAACTAGAAATAGTCAAAGAAAATAAAATGCAAGATAAAAATGGAAATTTTAAGAAGTACAGTATGGTTCAGTTCAGTTCAGTCGCTCAGTTGTGTCCGACTCTTTGCGACCCCATGAATCCCAGCACGCCAGGCCTCCCTGTCCATTACCAACTCTCGGAGTTCACTCAAACTCACGTCCATCAGTCAGTGATGCCATCCAGCCATCTTATCCTCTGTCGTCCCCTTTTCTTCCTGCCCCCAAGCCCTCCCAGCATCAGAGTCTTCTCCAATGAGTCAACTCTTCTCATGAGGTGGCCAAAGTACTGGAGTTTCAGCTTTAGCATCAGTCCTTCCAAAGAAATCCCAGGGCTGATATCCTTTAGAATGGACTGGCTGGATCTCCTCGCAGTCCAAGGGACTCTCAAGAGTCTTCTCCAATACCACAATTCAAAAGCATCAATACTTCGGAGCTCAGCTTTCTTCACAGTCCAACTCTCACATCCATACATGACCACTGGAAAAACCATAGCCTTATCTGTATACAATTATTAGTGCAGAACTGTAAATTTAATACTGAATCCTTACGGAGGTGAATGGTATTTTTTTCAAATGTTTACCACTGTCATAATAAATTATCAACATACTGATAAACTAAAAGTATTTTTTCTAAAACTATACAGTAATTGAATAATAATATAAAATAAAATCACAGATTATTGGTTTAAGAAGGCTTGGGTGCCATGAAAACAGTTGCATATTTTTCAAGAAATGGGTCTAATGTCACATATTCACTCACTAAGCAGATAGTTATTAAGAGGCCTAAATAGGGAAAAAATATTTTAAATGAGCAACCATTTAACTCCAAACTACACAATAAAAATTTTAAAAATACTTTGGTGTTGATTTTTTTGTAAAATGTATTTGAAGAAAAGCTGTGTTTTTCCAAACTGTTTTTCCATATCATGCCATATTTAATATTATTAGCATGCATGAAATGGGAATTTCCACAGGTAGGCTTCCCATTTGAAAGATGAAAACCTTGAGGCAAGGAAATGCTATAAAATCGACCAGGCCACCCAGGCAATTAATCTCAGAGCAAGAAATGGATGGAAATTCTTTGCTCCTTAAACATGATGGAATTTCTCTGTCCTTAGACAATACTAATTGATTATAGGATTTGCCTTTAGGACCAGAACAAAGTCTAATGTCTAAATAGCAATTGCCCCACCCAAGTTTTTTCACTTTTCAGAGTTACTGACTCAAAATACAATTACTTTAATGTCTATATTCTGAGTTCCTATAATGCTGTTGAGCTCAGACAAGGCTAAGTTTTTCATTATTCTTATAAGAAACTTGTGATCTAATAAAATTTACCAACCTGCAGGTTTATAAAACACCTTCATGATTCTCATTGTTTTCCAAATTCTGCTTAACCAGAAGGCATGTTAAATTAATATTATATTTTAAAAATATATCATGATGCACACATCCTCAAATTTCTGTCTGCTTAAGAATTTCATGGGCTGGTTGGTCAATTAAGACTCTGACTTAGTAGAGTCCAAGCATCTGAAAGGTCAACAGTCACCCTTATGTGATTCCAATGCCTGTAATGAGGACCTCACTTTCAGAAACTCTGCCTCAACCTCCTTTGTTGTTCTGCATTCATGCTGCCCCTGTGTTATTCTGGATTTAAGGTAGGTAGCCAGAGCTGCAGGTTACAGCACTCACACAAATGCTAAAGAAACACCGACCATAGTGTACAGGGAAGTCTGTGTGTTAGGGAGGATTTTTGTTTTAAAATGAGATGAAAGATGAAGACACCAATAAGAAGGAGGCAGGAACACATCTAACATGGAAGAAATGCATTGTTGGAAATGAGGATATAGGGCTAATCAGAGTAAGGCTACTCCAGAGTGGAGACAGATCAAGGTCCATTAAATGTGAGAGAAATCACCAAGAAGGAAGGCTGCCCAAGACCCAGTTCATCAGGTCAGATGATTACAGAATCCACTCCCCTTAGCTCCTTTCTCAGTCTTAGAAAAAAAAAAAAACAATAGTCATGCCAAGGAATAGCGAAATATTTTCCAGCTGCACCGATTACAAAGACTTCTGTATTAAATATGAACATTATGAAGGGACATGCTTGATTAGGGCTTCAGCATTCAAGTGATACTACCTTCTTCTAAAACAAATTATGGAAGACTGTGACTTTGAAGGATTGTATATCCTCAAACTCAAATGACGGAGTTCATTAATTATTTTAATATGCAGGAACCAGAATGTCTTTTTGATGCATAGAAATTTTTTGTTATCAGTGGTTCATCTGCCTGCCTTTTTTCATATTCAAATTCATTCATTCATTCAGGGAGTGTGTATTGTTTGATACTGTGTGTGAAATAATGTACAGAGAAAGAGGAATTTAAAAATTTAAAGTATGGTTTTTCCTAAAGGAACCTAACTTTAGATTATAGAAATTGGACAGATTAAAGAGGAATTTAAAAATTAAAAGTACGATTTTTTCCTAAAGGAGTCAAAATCTAGATTATAGAAAGTGGACAGATTTTAAAATAAACCAATATAAGATAAAAGGTAATCTCTTTATTAGAGAACTAGACAAAATGTAGAAGAAAAATCATAACTGGTATGAGCTCAAGGAAAATGAAACTATAATGAAGTAATTAGCCAAGTAATCCCTTCCAGTGCGGGATTTCAGGGATGTTGGATGGCTTTGGCTGTGTAGCTGAACTGGACTTCCCGCCCAAGTCTGGGATGCTCACTATCCATTTACATCCCAAGGATATTTGCAGTTTCTGATACAGATTGAGGTCTCTTATACGTCCAAGGCCAGGGGCAGCAGCCAGAGTGCCAGGCTGCAAAGGCACAGGAATGGCCGAGAGGAGCTACCCAAGTCCGAGGTCAGGGGCGGTGGCCGAGAGGAGCTACCTCACACCCCCATGCATGAGGCCAAGGGCGGCAGCCGGGAGGAGCAACCCCACATCCAAGGAGAGGTGGCTGAGCGGGTGCAGGAGGGCCTAGAGGAGCTATCCCACGTTGAAGGTCAGGAAGTGTGGCGGTGAGGAGATACCCCTTGTCCAAGGTAAGGAGCAGTGGCTGCGCTTTGCTGGAGCAGCCATGAAGAGATACCCCATGTCTAAGGTAAGAGAAACCCAAGTAAGATGGTTGGTGTTGCAAGAGGGCATCAGAGGGCAGACACACTGAAACCATACTCACAGAAAACTAGTCAACCTAATCACACTAGGACCACAGCCTTGTTTAACTCTATAAAACTAAGCCGTGCCTTGTGGGGCCACCCAAGACAGGTGGGCATGGTGGAGAGGTCTGAACAATGTGGTTCACTGGAGAAGGGAATGGCAAACCACTTCAGTATTCTTGCCTTGAGGACCCCATGAACAGTATGAAAAGGCAAAATGACAGGATACTAAAAGAGGAACTCCCCAGGTCAGTAGGTGCCCAATATGCTACTGGAGATCAGTGGAGAAATAACTCCAGAAAGAATGAAGGAATGGAGCCAAAGCAAAAACAATACCCAGTTGTGGATGTGACTGGTGATAGAAGCAAGGTCCAATGCTGTAAAGAGCAATATTGCATAGGAACCTGGAATGTCAGGTCCATGAATCAAGGCAAATTGGAAGTGGTCAAACAAGAGATGGCAAGAGTGAATGTCGACACTCTAGGAATCAGTGAACTAAAATGGACTGGAATGAGTGAATTTAACTCAGATGACCATTATATCTACTACTGAGGGAAGGAATCCCTCAGAAGAAATGGAGTAGCCATCATGGTCAACAAAAGAGTCTGAAATGCAGTACTTGGATGCAGTCTCAAAAACGACAGAATGATCTCTGTTCGTTTCCAAGGCAAACCATTCAATATCACAGTAATCCAAGTCTATGCCCCAACCAGTAACGCTGAAGAAGCTGAAGTTGAATGGTTCTATGAAGACCTACAAGACCTTTTAGAACTAACACCCAAAAAAAGATGTCTTTTTCATTATGGGGGACTGGAATGCAAAAGTAGGAAGTCAAGAAACACCTGGAGTAACAGGCAAATTTGGTCTTGGAATACGGAATGAAGCAGGGCAAAGACTAATAGAGTTTTGCCAAGAAAATGCACTGGTTATAGCAAACACCCTCTTTCAACAACACAAGAGAAGACTCTACACATGGACATCACCAGATGGTGAACACCGAAATCAGATTGATTATATTCTTTGCAGCCAAAGATGGAGAAGCTCTATACAGTCAACAAAAACAAGACCAGGAGCTGACTGTGGCTCAGACCATGAACTCCTTATTATCAAATTCAGACTGAAATTGAAGAAAGTAGGGAAAACCACTAGACCATTCAGGTATGACCTAAATCAAATCCCTTATAATTATACAGTGGAAGTGAGAAATAGATTTAAGGGCCTAGACCTGATAGATAGAGTGCCTGATGAACTATGAAATGAGGTTCATGACATTGTACAGGAGACAGGGATCAAGACAATCCCCATGGAAAAGAAATGCAAAAAAGCAAAATGGCTATCTGGGGAGGCCTTACAAATAGCTGTGAAAAGAAGAGAAGCAAAAAGCAAAGGAGAATAGGAAAGATATAAGCATCTGAATTCAGAGTTTCAAAGAATAGCAAGAAGAGATAAGAAAGCCTTCTTCAGCGATCAATGCAAAGAAATAGAGGAAAACAACAGAATGGGAAAGACTAGAGATCTCTTCAAGAAAATTACAGATACCAAGAGGACATTTCATGCAAAGATGGGCTCGATAAAGGACAGAAATGGTAAGTACCTAACAGAAGCAGAAGATATTAAGAAGAGGTGGCAAGAATACACAGAAGACCTGTACAAAAAAGATCTTCACGACCCAGATAATCATGATGGTGTGATCACTCACCTAGAGCCAGACATTCTGGAATGTGAAGTCAAGTGGGCCTTAGAAAGCATCACTATGAACAAAGCTAGTGGAGGTGATGGAATTCCAGTTGAGCTATTTCAAATCCTGAAAGATGATGCTGTGAAAGTGCTGCACTCAATATGCCAGCAAATTTGGAAAACTCAGCAGTGGCCACAAGACTGGAAAAGGTCCATTTTTCATTCCAATCCCAAAGAAAGGCAATGCCAAAGAATGCTCAAACTACCACACAATTGCACTCATCTCACATGCTAGTAAAGTAATGCTCAAAATTCTCCAAGCCAGGCTTCAGCACTATGTGAACTGTGAACTTCCTGATGTTCAAGCTGGATTTAGAAAAGGCAGAGGAACCAGAGATCAAATTGCCAACATCCGCTGGAGCATGGAAAAAGCAAGAGAGTTCCGGAAAAACATCTATTTCTGCTTCATTGACTATGCCAAAGCCTTTGACTGTGTGGATCACAATAGACTGTGGAAAATTCTGAAAGAGATAGGAATACCAGACCACCTGACCTGCCTCTTGAGAAATCTGTATGCAGGTCAGGAAGCAAAAGTTAGAACTGGACATGGAACAACAGACTGGTTCCAAATAGGAAAAGGAGTTCGTCAAGGCTGTATATTGTCACCGTGCTTATTTAACTTCTATGCAGAGTACATCATGAGAAACGCTGGGCTGGAAGAAACACAAGCTGGAATCAAGATTGCTGGGAGAAATATCAATAACCTCAGATATGCAGGTTTTTGATATTTCTCCCAGCAATCTTGATATGCAGATGACACCACCCTTATGGCAGAAAGTGAAGAGGAACTAAAAAGCCTCTTGATGAAAGTGAAAGAGGAGAGTGAAAAAGTGGGCTTAAAGCTCAACATTCAGAAAACGAAGATCATGGCATCTGGTCCCATAACTTCATGGGAAATAGATGGGGAAACAGTGGAAACAGTGGCAGACTTTATTTTTGGGGGCTCCAAAATCACTGCAGATGGTGACTGCAGCCATGAAATTAAAAGACGCTTACTCCTTGGAAGGAAAGTTATGACCAACCTAGATAGCATATTGAAAAGCAGAGACATTACTTTGCCAACAAAGGTCCGTCTAGTCAAGGCTATGGTTTTTCCTGTGGTCATGTATGGATGTGGGAGTTGGACTGTGAAGAAAGCTGAGCACCGAAGAATTGACGCTTTTGAACTGTGGTGTTGGAGAAGACTCTTGAGAGTCCTTTGGACTGCAAGGAGATCCAACCAGTCCATTCTGAAGGAGATCAGCCCTGGGATTTCTTTGGAAGGAATGATGCTAAAGCTGAAACTCCAGTACTTGGGCCACCTCATGCGAAGAGTTGACTCATTGAAAAAGACTCTGATGCTGGGAGGGATTGGGGGCAGGAGGAGAAGGGGAGGACAGAGGATGAGATGGCTGGATGGCATCACTGACTCGATGGACGTGAGTCTGGGTGAACTCTGGGAATTGGTAATGGACAGGGTGGCCTGGCGTGCTATGATTCATGGGGTCGCAGAGTCGGACACGACTGAGCAACTGAACTGAAACTGAATTAGCCAGGTAGACAAACGCTGAAGGTGTGCCGGGCATCACTCATAGCATGCACGGGTCAAGGTAGCCTGAGAGAATAGGACATGTTTGGAGGCCTGGAGAAAGATGATCCTGGATGAATTAGTAGGGACCAGCTCATGGGGGTTCTTGCATACTGTGCAAAGAAGTTTAAATGTTTCTTCTATGGGAGGGGGTTCCCTGGTGGCTCAGTTGGTAAAGAATCCGCATGCAATGAGGGAAACCCGAGTTCAACCCCTGGGTTGGGAAGACCCCCTAGAAAAGGGAAAGCCTACCCACTCCAGTATTCTGGCCTGAAGAATTCCACAGACAGAGGAGCCTGGTGGGCTACAGTCTGTGAGGTCGCAGTCAGACATCACTGAGTGACCTTCATGTTCACTTTTCACTTTTCTATGGAAGGAGGGAGATACTGTGAAAATTTCAAGCACAGTTTGACATTGCATTTTGAGGGTAGAAAGTTCATTCTAACAAGTTTGTGAAGAAAAGTCGGAATGAGAATGAGTCACAAAGATCCATCATGAAAGACTTAGTACATATTACAAAGACTTCCAGACACCACAGAGTACTATTGAAAGGTTTGAAGAAGGTAAGTAATCTTACTAGATTTGCACTTTAAGAAGTAAGTTTTCCTTTTCTGGAGACAATGTGAAGGCTGTGTTGAGACGACAAGACTGGCTTGAGGAATGAGCAGGATGTCTGGAGTGGGGGCAGTGAGGGGAGGCAACAGATACCTAGGCTTGTCATGAAATGAAAGCCAACAAGTTTGGCTTTGGTGGGATGTTGTGTATTAGAGAGATCCAAGTAGAGAATGACTCAGTTTTTCTAGATTCCAAAAATCCAGGTTCTGCCATATGCCAAATAGAGGCAGATTTTGAGGGGGAAAAGTATGAGTTTGTTGTTCAGATCTGTATAATTTAATGTAACTTAGAAAATCTGATTGCCATTAGAGGCAGATTTGCCACAGAGCAGATTAAACAGCTCTCAGGATCCCTTCCTCATACAGATCCCTTGATAGGTCTCAAAAGCTAACTTAGAAAATTTGTACTTATAGTTTTCTATAAAACTTCTATAGAAAAGAAGCTTATCTTCTATAAAATGGGTTTCCCAAGTGGCTCAGTGGTAAAGAATCTGCCTGCAATGATGGAGACCCAGGTTTGATCCCTGGGTTGGGAAGTTTCCCCTGGAGAAGGGAACGGCTACCCAATCCAGTACTCTGGACTGGAGAATTTCATGGACTGTACAGTCCATAGCGACACAAAGAGTTGGACAAGACTCAGCGACTTTCAGATTAGTGTAGATGACACTTCTGGGTTTGTGGGGGAAAATAACCATAAATGTGATCAAGAAATCCACTATATTGTCATTTAGAGAGTCTTTTATTAATGGTCATAGACCCTCTTTTAAAATTCTCCCTCTCTTCTTTTATTCTCTTGATGATAAACAGGTTGAAGTCAACTTGTAGCATATGTTTGTGTATATGTCTATGAATGTCCAACAGAAAGGAGGAAGACAGAGACAGAGAGACAGACAGAAAATGAGAAAGGTTGAAGCCTCTCTACTCATTTCACATGTTTTGACCTCTTCCCTGTTTTGTTTACATTCTTCTTGCTTCCTGGAGACCATCATGCTTAATTATTCAATTTTGAGTCTCCAAAATCTTCAAAAACCTCCAATTCAGGGGGCTTCCATTGTCTTTTCTGGAAACACCCCTGATTATTTTTAAACATTTTGGAAAATTGTGCATTGATATGTAACTATCCAATGTGATGAGAAGGATGATGGTGATAAAATTGCCTCAATATTTATTGAGTACCTCCTCTAATCCAGGAACTTGCTAAGTATTAAGGATACAGAAAAGAATGTATCATGTTAATTTCTCTCAAAGAATTCTTCATGTCATGAGTTGGAAAACTTTTTTCTGTAAAGGACCAGGTAGTAAATATTTTAAACTTTGTTGGCCATAAGGACACTGTCACGACTACTCAAGTCTGTCCTATATATAGCACAAAAGTCCCCTAGAAATACATAAATGTATTGATGTGACTGTCCTCCAATAAAACTATATTTACAGAAACAGATGGTAAGCTGAATTTTGCCTCTGAGCTACAGTTGATAGTCCCTGTTCTACGTAATTGGAGACATGAAATTTAAGGGCAGTAAAGTGTTATAAGTAATAGGATAGTACAAAGGCATGAAAGAGAAAGTGCCAGTTCTCTGCAGGTAGTTCTCTGCAGGTCACAAGAAACTTGATATAAAAGATGAATAAGGTTTTTTGTGACGTGTACTAGGAAAAGAACAGACAAACTAACATTTCCCAGGAACTACAAATGATTTGGAATAACTGGGCCACAGAACATAACCATGTTGTGCCAATCATAAAATTTTTAGCTCAAGGGAATTTTAAAGTTTCTCTTGCCCAATTACTCATCAATTCAGTGATCCTTTTATAACATTCCAGAAATAATTTGTGCAATGATATGCAGGGATCAGTGGCACAGCCTTAGCTGCTAAGTCACTTCAGTCATGTCCGACCCTGTGTGATCCCATAGACGGCAGCCCACCAGGCTCCCCCGTCCCTGGGATTCTCCAGGCAAGAACACTGGAGTGGCTTGCCATTTCCTTCTCCAATGCATGAAAGTGAAAAGTGAAAGTGAAGTCGCTCAGTCGTGTCCGACTCTTCGCAACCCGATGGACTGCAGCCCACCAGGCTCCTCAGTCCACGGGATTTTCCAGGTAAGAGTACCGGAGTGGGGTGCCATCGCCTCAGCCTTATGTATATAAGTAAAAGGAACACCTTGGGACTTGCTTGGTGGTCCCGTGGCTAAGACTCTGCACTCCCAATGCAGGGGACCCAGGTTCAATGCCCTGGGCAGGGAACGAGACCTCACAGGCCACAACTAAGATTCAGAGCAGCCAAACATAGAGATATATATTAAAAACCCAAGCAAACATCTTTACATCAAAGAGATATTTAAAGCATAGCTGATAGCTCATTAATTTCAAGCAAACGTCAACACAGTAACATCTTCACTAATCTCTCATTTCCTCCATAGATGCTGGTCTCTTACACCTCTCTTTCCTTATAGATTCAGACTCACAGCATCATTTGCCTCTTAGGAGGGACAGATCTAGGTTTGTGGAACCTGAGTATTATACTTTTGAGGCTCTCTTTACATCATCTTCTGTCATTGCTTAGTTGCTCAGCCATGTCCCACTCTTTGGGACACTGTGGACTGTAGCCCACAGGTTCTTTTGTCCATGGAATTCCCCGGGCCAGAATACTGGAGTGGGTTGCCATTTCCTTCTCCAGGGGATCTTTCCAAGTCAGGGATCAAATTTGGGTCTCCAGAATTGCAGGCACATTCTTCACCACTGAGCCACTAGGGAAGCCCCTTTTATAGAAGATAAGCTTCTTTTCTATAGAAGTTTTATAGAAAACTATAAATACATATTTTCTAAGTTAGCTTTTGAGACCTAGCAAGGGCTCTGTATGAGGACGTGGTCCTGAGAGCTGTTTCACCTGCTTTGTGGCAAATCTGCCTCTAATAGCAATCAGATTTTCCAAGTTACCCTAAATTCTATAGATCTAAACAATGAACTCATACCCTCCCCCCCCAAAAAAAAATCTGCCTCTATTTGACATATGGCAGAACCTAGATTTTTGGAATCTAGAAACACTAAGTCATTCTCTACTTGGACCTCATCCTAAAGGAGATCAGTCCTGGGTGTTCATTGGTAGGACTGATGTTGAAGCTGAAACTCCAATACTTTGGCCACCTGATGTGAAGAGCTGACTCATTTGAAAAGACCCTGATGCTGGGAAAGATTGAGGGCAGGAGGAGAAGGGGATGACAGAGGATGAGTTGGTTGGATGACATCACTGACTCAATGGACATGAGTTTGGGTGGACTCTGGGAGTTGGTGATGGACAGGGAGGCCTGGCGTGCTGCAGTGCATGGGGTTGCAAAGAGTCGGACATGATTGCGGAACTGAACTGAACTGAACTGAACTGAATACACCACATCCCACCAAAGCCAAGCTTGCTGGCTTTCATTTCATGACAAGCTCAGGTATCTGTCCCCTCCCTCCACTGCCCCCACTCCAGACCTCCTGCTCATTCCTCAAGCCAGTCTTGTCGTCTCAACACAGCCTTCACATTGTCTCCAGAAAAGGAAAACTTACTTCTTAAAGTGCAAATCTAGTAAGATTACTCACCGTCTTCAAACCTCTCAGTAGTGCTCTATGGTGTCTGGAAGTCTTTATAATGAGGTACTAAGTCTTTCATGATGGATCTTTGTGATTCATTCTCATTCCGACTTTTCTTCACAAACTTGTTAGAATGACCTTTCTACCCCCCAAATGCAATGTCAGATTGTGCCTGAAATTTCTTCAGTATCGCCCTCCTTCCACAGAAAAATGAAAAGTGAACGTGAAGGTCATTCAATCGTGTCTGACTGTTTGTGACCCCATGGACTTTAGCCCACCAGGCTCCTCTGTCCGTGGAATTCTCCAGGCCAGAACACTGGAGTGGGTTGCCATTTCCTTTTCCAGGGGATATTCCCAACCCAGTGATCAAACCCAGGTCTCTCACATTGCAGGCAGATTCTTTACCAGCTGAGCTATCAAGGAAGCCCCAACCACACTAAAAATGCCTTATTTATCTAAACTGCTGCTGCTGCTGCTAAGTCGTTTCAGTCATGTCTAACTCTGTGCGACCCCATAGATGGCAGCCCACCAGGCTCCCCGTCCCTGGGATTCTCCAGGCAAGAACACTGGAGTGGGTTGCCATTTCCTTCTCCAATGCATGAAAGTGAAAAGTCAAAGTGAAGTTGCTCAGTCATGCCCGACTCTTAGCGACCTCATGGACTGCAGCCTACCAGGCTCCTCTGTCCATGGGATTTTCCAGGCAAGAGTACTGGAATGGGGTGCCATTGCCTTCTCCATTATCTACACTACTAAGCATTATTTATCAATAAATTATTCTATTTGGTATCCAGACTTTTAGAGAAATATAAACACAGGCACAAGAAACTTGTCAGTCTTTGCAGCCAGTTTGGCTATTTGGAACACAAACAATAAAAGGAATTAAAATATAAACATCAACTGTATTTTACTTTATTGAATTCACAATTCAAAATCTCATAATTTCAACAATGTTGACAGAATTGAATAACATAATTAAAACAATTTTAGAATTAAAATATTTTGGATTCTCTGATGATTAGAAAGAATATATCTTGGAAAGAGGGCAAAACAAATGGGGACTATTTTTTTCAAGCTTATAAATTACAAAGTTGAATGTTAATTTATGAATAAAAAACCAGCACGATCTTTGAAAAAATTCATCTACTTCCCAAATACAGCTGTATGGTGCATCTGTATTTACCATAGTTTTACCATTTTACTTAAAAACCATAGTTTTACCTTTTACATATCAATATAAACATTAGAGTCAACATTTTCAATCAGATGGAAACCAAAGGTCTAAAGTTTCAACTTTTAAGGGTGAATAGAGGCAAAATAATTCCTTAGAAAAAGCCTTCTGTCTATCCATCCCTCTCTTGTTGTCTCCTTCTTATTGCTCAGTAATGACTAAGAGGCTGTGATAGATTATTTGCAAAAATGACCACAAGTCTCTTTTCCTTAGATATGAGCCCCCTTACAATGTGACTTTGCTATGCTTCTAGTCAGGAGATAGAATCTGTTTCTCTTTCCTTGGAATCCAGACTGGCCTTGTGATTAACTTTGATTAATGGAATGTGGTGGAAGGAAAGCTGTGTGACTTCCAAGGGGCTGAAAAGACCCTGCAGCTTCTGCCCTTGCAGAACCAGAGACCCCCATGCTCTGAAGACTCCAAAGGCACAAGGACATGGAAAGAGAGACCCTGCTATCACAACCATCCCAGCCACTTAACACGATTCTCCAGCTGAAGGAAGCCTCATGAGTAAGCTAGGCAAGAACAGCAAAAGAACTGCCCAGTGAACACAGGTAATAACTTGGTGATGTTTTCAGCAATGATGGGTCCTGGGTAGACCTCTTCTCAAGGATAGTAGTAACTTAGATGTCAGAGTAGAAATTGATGGAGATTATATCCAATATTTTTTCCTATTTCCACACTGAATAAATAAATAAATTTTGGAATGCTTACTTTGCCCCAACATCAAAATCAGTTAGAAAAGCTTGTTGACTGCTGCCAAAAGATGAATTCAATTGGATTTAAGGTTTCCACTTCCATAAGGCTTTGGTTCACCTCTAGTTACAGCCTCTAGCTTGTTTGCACATCAGCCAGCTCCATCCACCCCATACTACCACCAACCACCATTCCACATTTGACTCTTTAACTGATCTGGGACCACTACTCAGTCTCAAGTGTGGGAGGGGTTAAGGCATGAGCCAATCCTCCAGGCCCTATGAAAACACTCCACATTGTTTTTGCTTTCTGACATTGAGATTTATACAGCATCCTTGCTTCTGCTTGGCCAAGAATGTCTCCATATGTCTTCTATCTCCCACAGTCCATCAAGTCCCCAAACAATATAATAATTATCACTTCTAAGAATTTACTATGTGCAAGGCACTGTTTTAAGAGTTTCATAAGTAGTTGCTTATTATTTACGTCTTCTTTATCATCCGGTTGTCACCCTTAAGTCTTGTGACAATGTGTCTAGAAGCTACTCTTTATAATATGAAGCTACTTATATTATAGCTATTTCCTCTGCCTGGGGGTACTACCTAAAATCCAAAATACTTATTTAAAAAAGCATAAGAAATACTTTATCATTCCTACACAGGTTTTCAGAGAATCACAGGACACATTAGCATGAAAGTCTTGAGAAGTCTTATAGTTATTTTTTCAGTTTATTTAATCTTATTGAACTCAGGATTTCCTAAACTTATTTACCATGGTGGCTTTCTCCCTAGCCACTTACCAGTTTTTCAGACATATTTTGAAAATGGTAAATTATACTTTGGCCACCTCAGGTGAAGAGTTGACTCATTGGAAAAGACCCTGATGCTGGGAGGGATTGGGGGCAGGAGGAGAAGGGGACGACAGAGGATGAGATGGCTGGATGGCATCACTGACTTGATGCACGTGAGTTTGGGTGATCTCCGGGAGTTGGTGATGGACAGGGAGGCCTGGCGTGCTGCGATTCATGGGGTCACAGAGTTGGACACGACTGAGCTGAACTGAACTGAATCAGCGAAACAATGGAATTCTGATAATTTCTAGTTCCCCTTTATGCAGAGCTGGTGAAAACTCAGTGGTATAGCAAAAAGAATAACGTGTGTTCTGGTTTCATGTGGATCTTTTTCTTTCTTTTTTTTTTAAATATATCACACTTTTCTGGACCTTTGCTAGTCTATGGTGGAAAGTCACTGTTTCATACGCAGGCCCTTCATCCTAGTCATGGTGTATAATTTATTAAAGGCTCTTTTTAAGAACATCAGCAAGAGGACTCTTAAAGGTTCATTCTTTTTACTGCCCAGAGGTGGTTGGGCTCTGTTTATTGAATATTACATCTATTCCTAATTAGAGCGATATATTTATTATCTGCTGTCTGGGTTCTGGGTGATCCTTTTTCTCTTTGGGATGCAGGGAGGGAGGGTGCAGTCTTTAAATCTCCTTTTGGCAGGAAGCATAACTTTCTGATACAAATCTGAACTGGAAAATGTATCTCTCAGGCAGTGACATGCAGATACCAGAACACTTCCTTTTTCACATTTGCTTGTGGCAGCTAAAAGAAGTGTGGTAAGATATGAAGTATCTACCCTCAACATTCCCAGTGACTTTTATCTCTTTTTGAGGACAGAATATCCAGAAAATATGCTCTATGTATGACATTCTCCATTGTCCATTCTCTTAAAGAAACAGGCCAAGCCAATCTATAAAGACATTGGTGCATGACTGAAACTGTTAGGAAAGAAGCAAGAGAGCCACTACAAGTCCTCTGACAGATATAACTTCTGGCATTTTAATCTTACTCTGTGCTTTTGGTGGCAGTCAATTTAATGCCATTTTTATCCACTTAGTGCCAGGAATAGTTGGGTCTCTACTGTAGGTTTGAACTAACAGACATTTCCCAAAGCAATATGGAGTCATAAAGGAAGGAATTTTTATCATTCTGCAATAATCAACTTGGGGTTTCTTCTAAGAGAGCATTCTAAGACAAGATTGTCCAAAAGAAGTTTCTACAATATAGAAAAACTTCTGTAATCTGAATTTTTCAATACAGTAGCTAATAGCCACATGAGGCTATTGAGTATATGAAATGTGGCAAGTATATTGGGGAAAAAAATGAACCTTAAATTTCACTTACTTTTAATTAAATTTAACTTTGTATAGCTACTTGTGGCTAGTGCCAACTGTATTGAATGCTGCTAAGTCACTTCAGTCATGTCCAACTCTGTGCAACCCCACAGATGGCAACCCACCACACTCCCCCATCTCTGGGATTCTCCAGGCAGGAACACTGGAGTGGGTTGCCATTTCCTTCTCCAATGCATGAAAGTGAAAAGTGAAAGTGTAGCCACTCAGTCGTGTCCAACTCTTAGCGACCCCATGGACTGCAGCCTACGAAACTCCTCCCATGGGATCTTCTAGGCAAGCGTACTGGAATGGGTTGCCATTGCCTTCTCCACTGTATTGAATAGTGCAACAGAGGATGAGATGGCTGGATGGCATCACTGACTCGATGGACATGAGTCTGAGTGAACTCCGGGAGTTGGTGATGGACAGGGAGGCCTGGCATGCTGTGATTCATGGGGTCGCAGAGTCGGACATGATTGAGCGACTGAACTGAACTGAAAAAGCTTACAGTACAAGTAGCCAGTAAAACTGTCAAATCAAAGTGAAAACGTTAGTTGCTCAGTTGTGTCCGACTCTTTACAACCCCATGGACTGCAGCATGCCAGGCCTCCATGTCCATCACCAACTCCCGTTTACCCAAATTCATGTCCATTGAGTCAGTGATGCCATCCAACTACCTCATCCTCTTTCATCCCCTTCTCTTCCCATCTTCAATCTTTCCCAGCATTAGGCTCTTTTCCAATGAGTCAGTTCTTCGCATCAGGAGGCCAAAGTATTGGAGTTTCAGCTTCAGCATCAGTCCTTCCAATGAATATTCCGGAATGATTTCCTTTAGGATGGATTGGTTGGATCTCGTTGCAGTTCAAGGGACTCTCAACAGTCTTCTCCAAGACCATAGTTCAAAACCATCAACTCTTTGGCGCTCAGCCTTCTTTATGGTCCAACTATCACATCCATACATGACTACTGGAAAAACCATATCTTTGACTAGACAGACCTTTGTTGGCAAAGCAATGTCTCTGCTTTTTAATATGCTAAGTTGGTCATAACTTTTCTTCCAAGGAGCAAGCATCTTTTAATTTCATGGCTGCAGTCACCATTTGCAGTGATTTTTGAGCCCAAGAAAATAAAGTCTGTCACTATTTCCACTGTTTCCCCATCTATTTGCCATGAAGTGATGGGACCAGATGCCATGATCTTAGTTTTCTAAATGTTGAGTTTTAATCCAACTTTTTCACTCTTATCTTTCACTTTCATCAAGAGGTTCTTTAGTTCTTCTTCACTTTCTGCCATGAGGGTGGTGTCATCTGCATATCTGTGGTTATTGATATTTCTCCTGGCAATCTTGATTCCAACTTGTGCTTCTTCCAGCGTTTCTCATTAAACATCTCTCATGAGCTTTCCTTCACTGACCACAAAATGAGATATGAAAGCATACAGTTAGTAAATCTATATCTATATCTATATATAAATTCTGGACTGGTTTTGTGAGGATCCCTGTCCCTGTTCTTATGCCCTAGTAAGTGAAGTTCAACATCCGGATCTTGATTGGATAGTTCTGGGTCCTAGTGAGTTCAGAAGTCAGCCCATTCAACAAAAATAAGGTCTTCCCAAAGAGTCCTAAACTTAATTTTAGCCTGGGTTGACTCAGGTTTAACATTTAGTCATTTGTTTTCTTGCAAATTTAGCATGCTGCAAAACAAAATTGAAATATCAGTTAAATATATATATATATGTAGCTGAATACATTGAAACCTTTAAAAGGCCACAGGGGAGAATCTGACAACTAGGGATAAAGTTAACTTTGAAGTGACATAAGTACATACAACTGGCTGAAGCACTGAAGTAAGTATAATTTACTTGTCAATATAACAGCCCTTAAAAAGATCACAAAATCAGAAGGCTATAAACTATTACACTAAGGCTGAGTTATAAAATCTTTCCTACCATCAGCAGAGAAAACTGAACTGGGTGAAGCAAAGAAATGTAGAGATGTAGAGGAGAGAGAGGGAGGGACTGGGGATTTGGGGCTGGTAGATGCAAACTATCACATTTAGGATGTATCAACAACTAGGTCCCACTGTACAGCACATGAATTATATCTAATCTCCCGGGATAAACCGTAATGGAAAAGAGTATTTTAAAAAAGGAATGTATATGTGTGTAAAACTGAACAGCATTTGCTGTACAGCAGAGATTGGTGCAACACTGTAAATCAACTAAACTTCAATTTTAAAAATGAGCAGATGTAAAAAGAAGACAAAAAGTAAGATGTAGTTCAGGAACAATAAGCTAATTGAAAATATCAGTGCAAAATAACCAAATTCCAGTGAGAAATGAATTCTTAAATGTGATAGATCCATTATCTAATTTTGGTTTTAAATGCAAAGTAAAAATATGAGAACAGCTTTGACATCACACTGTATTATCTTTGTATACATGATATTAGAAATATGTGTGAATCCAAAAAAAAAAAAAAACTCACACGGGCAGCCTGGATGGGAGGTAATTTTAGGGGAGAATAGACGTATGTATGTGTATGGCTGAGTCCCTTCACTGTTCACCTGAAACTATCACATTGGTAACTATCTATACTCCAGTACAAAATAAAAAGTTTAAAAAATAAAAAATTAAATTAAAAACCCATGACTTCTAGTTTTTATCTCCTCAGCTAGTTACAAGTGAATCGTTATTAAAGTCCAACATTAAATGAATACCAAAAGACATAGCTACATTTATTTTACTCTGAATGATACATAATAATTTTAAATTCTTCTAACACAAAGACTTTTTCTTATACTTTTGTTTAAATGTTATTTGGGTTTCAGTTCAGTTCAGTCACTTAGTTGTGTCTGACTCTGTGCCCGCATGAACCGCAGAACGCCAGACCTGCCTGTCCATCACCTACTCCCGGAATCCACCCAAACCCATGTCCACTGAGTCAGTGATGCCATCCAATCATCTCATCCTCCGTCCTCACCTTCTTCTCTTGCCTTCAATCCTTCCCAACATCAAGGTCTTTTCAAATGAGTCAGCTCTTAGCATCAGGTGGCCAAAGTCCTGGAGTTGCAGCTTCAAATCAGTCCTACCAATGAACACTCAGGACAGATCTCCTTTAGGATGGACTGATTGGATCTCCTTGCTGTCCAAGGGATTCTCAAGGGTCTTCTCCAGCACCACAGTTCAAAAGTATCAGTTCTTCGGTGCTCAGCTTTCTTTATAGTCTAACTCTCACATCCATACATGACCACTGGAAAAACCATGGCCTTGTCTAGACGGACCTTTGTGGACAAAGTAATGTCTCTGCTTTTTAATATGCTATCTAGGTTGGTCATCACTTTCCTTCCAAAGAGTAAGCGTCTTTTAATTTCATGGCTGAAATCACCATCTGCAGTGATTTTGGAGCCCAGAAAAGTAAAGTCTGACACTGTTTCCACTGTTTCCCCATCTATTTCCTATGACGTGATGGGACCGGATGCCATGATCTTAGTTTTCTGAATGTTGAGCTTTAAGTCAACTTTTCACTCTCCTCTTTCACTTTCATCAAGAGGTTCTTTAGTTCTTCATTTTCTGCCATAAGGGTGGTGTCATCTGCATAGCTGAGGTTATTGATATTTCTCCCGGCAATCTTGATTCCAGCTTGTGTTTCTTCCAGTCCAGCGTTTCTCATGATGTACTCTGCATATAAGTTAAATAAACAGAGTGACAATATATAGCCTTGATGTACTCCTTTTCTTATTTGGAACCAGTCTGTTGTTCCATGTCCAGTTCTGACTTTTGCTTCCTGACCTGCATATAGGTTTCTCAAGAGGCAGGTCAGGTGGTTTGGTATTCCCATCTCTTGAAGAATTTTCCAGTTTATTGTGGTCCACAGTCAAAGGCTTTGGCATAGTCAATGAAGCAGAAATAGATGTTTTTCTGGAACTCTCTTGCTTTTTCCATGATCCAGCGTTTGTTGGCAATTTGATCTCTTGTTCCTCTGCCTTTTCTAAAACCAGCTTGAACATCAGGAAGTTCACAGTTCACATATTGCTAAAGCCTGGCTTGGAGAATTTTGAGCATTGTTTTACTAGTGTGTGAGATGAGTGCAATTGTGTGGTAGTTTGAGCATTCTTTGGCATTGCCTTTCTTTGGGATTGAAGTGAAAACTGACCTATTCCAGTCCTGTGGCCACTGCTGAGTTTTCCAAATTTGCTGGCATATTGAGTACAGCACTTTCACAGCATCATCTTTCAGGATTTGAAATAACTCAACTGGAATCCCATCACGTCCACTAGCTTTGTTCGTAGTGACGCTTCCTAAGGCCCACTTGACTATCTTATTATTAAATACCCTTGGGACACCCCTTTTTATTCTTGAATTGATTTGCTTGTCTATTTTCTTTAATTAAAGTTGAATTAAATTTAAATGCTATATTAGTTTTGGGTATAGAAAGTGGTGATATTTCATTTGTATGCATTACACAAACTTCAAAACATTATTACCCTCTTATTGACTATATTCACTGTACATTGTATTCTTATGATTTATTTATTATATAACTGATAGGTTGTACTTCTTAAACCCTTCACCTATTTCACATATCCACTCACCTGTTACCCTCTGTCAACTACTAGATTGTTCTCTGTATCTGTGAATCTATTTCCATTTTATTGTAATTCTCTGTTCTATTTTTCAAGTTCCACACATAATTGAAAACATACAGTATTTGTCTTTCTCTGACTTATTTCACATAAAGTAAGGCCCTTTCTGAATGCTGAGTATTAAGCCAGCTTTTTCACTCTCCTCTTTCACCTTCATCAAGAGGTTCTTCAGTTCCTCTTCTCTTTCTCCCATAAGGGTGGTGCCATCTGCATATCTGAAGTTGCTGATATTTCTCTGGGCAATCTTGATTCCAGCTTGTGCTTCATCCAGCCCAGCATTTTGCATGAAATATCAGGGTGACAATATACAGACTTGACATACTACTTTCCCAATTTGGAACAAGTCTGTTGTTCCATGTAAGATTCTAACTGTTGCTTCTTGTCCTGAATACAGGTTTCTTGGAAGGTAGATAAGGTGGTCTTCTATTTTCATCTCTTTTAAGAATTTTCCACAGTTTGTTGTGATCCAAACAGTCAAAGGTTTTAGTGTCATCAATAAAGAAGAAGTAGATGTTTTTCTAGAATTCTCTTGCTTTTACTAAAGATCCAACAGATGTTGGCAATTTCATCTCTGGTTCCTCTGCCTTTTCTAAAGCCAGCTTGAACATCTGGAAGTTCTTGGTTCACATACTATTGAAGCTTGGCTTGGAGAATTTTGAGCATTACTTTGCTAGCATGTGAAACAAATACAATTGTGTGGTAGTTTGAACATTTTTTGGCATTGCCCTTCTTTGGGACTGGGATAAAAACTGACCTTTTCTCAGTCGTGTGGCCACTGCTGAGTTTTGCAAATTTGCTGTGATATTGAGTGCAGCACTAGCTCAGTTGGAATTCCATCACCTCCACTAGTTCTGTTCATGGTGGTGCTTCCTAAAGCCCACTTGACCTCACACTCCAAGATGTCTGGCTCTAGGTGAGGGATCACACCATTGTTGTTGTCTGGGTCATTAAGATATCTTTTGTATAGTTCTTCTATGTATTCTTTCCACCTCTTCTTAATATCTTCTGTTTCTTTTAGGTCCATACCATTTCTGTCCTTTATTGTGCCCATCTTTGCATGGTATGTTCCCTTGGTATCTCTAATTTTCTTGAAGAGACCTTTAGTCTTTCACATTCTTTTGTTTTCCTCTATTTCTTTGCATTATTAATTTGGGAAGGCTTTCTTATCTCTTGCTATTCTTTGGAACTCTGCATTCAGATGGGTATATCTTAAAACAACATTAAAAAACTAAGATCATGGCAATCAGTCCCATCACTTCATGGCAAATAGATGGGGAAACAATGGAAACAGTGACAGACTTTATTTCCTTGGGCTCCAAAATCACTGCAGATTGTGACTGCAGCCATGAAATTAAAAGACGCTTGCTCCTTGCAAGAAAGCTATGACAAAGCTAGACAGTATACTAAAAAGCAGAAACATCAATTTGATGAAAAAACTCCATATTGTCAAAGCTATGGTATTTCCAGTAGTCATGTATAGATGTGAGATTTGAGCCATAAAAAAAGCTGAGCACCCAAGAATGTGCTTTTGAACTGTGGTGCTGGAGAAGATTCCTGAGAGTCCCTTGGACTGCAAGGAGATCAAACCAGTCAATCCTAAAGTAATCAATACTGAATATCCATTGGAAGGACTGATTTTGAAGCCAAATCTTCAATACTTTGTCCACCTGATGCAAAGAGTCAACTTATTCGAAAAGACCCTGATGCTGGGAAAGATTGAAGGCAAGAGCAGAAGGGGCTGACAGAGGATGAGATGGTTGGATGGCATCACCACGTCACTGAACATGAGTCTGAGTAAGCTCCAGGACAATCGAAGGACAAGGAAGCCTGGCGTGCTGCCATCCATGGGGTCGCAAAAGTCGGACATGACTGAGCAGCTGAACAACAACAACAACGATGGCGAAAAGGTCCTTGAGGTAATACATGTTGTCGCAAATGGTAAACTTCTATTCCTTTTTTAAATGTATTTATTTATTATTGAAGGATAATTGCTTTATAGAATCTTGCTGTTTTCTGTCAAACCTCAACATGTATCAGCCATCGGTATACATATATCCTCTCCCTGTTGAGCCTCCCTCCCATCTCCTGCCCATCCCACCCCTCTAGGTTGATCCAGAGGCCCCGTTTGAGTTTCCTGAGACATATAGCAAATTCCCATTGGCTATCTATTTTACATATGGTAATAAGTTTCCATGTTACTCTTTCTGTACATCTCACCCTCTCTTCCCCTCTCCCCATGTCCAGAAGTCTATTCTCTAGGTATGTTTCTCCATTGTTGCCCTACAGTCATCAAGATAGTATGGTACTGGCACAAAAGCAGAAATATAGACCAATGGAACAAGATAGAAAGCCCAGAAATAAACCCATGCACCTATGGCTACCTTATTTTTGACAAAGGAGGAAAGAATATACAGTGGGGCAGAGATAGCCTCTTCAATAAATGATGCTGGGAAAACTGGACAGCTTGTTGTAAAAGGATGAAATTGGAACACTTCCTAACACCATACACAAAGATATATTCCTTTTTATAACTAATAATATCTACACCTGCTTTATTTATTCATCTGTCAATAGACACTTAGGTTGCTTCTATATGATGGTTATTGTAAATAATGCTGAAATGAATATAGGAGTGCATTACCTTTCCAAATTGGTGTTTTTCATTTTTCAAATAAATACTCAGGAGTGGAATTCTTGGATTGTGTAAAAGTTCTATTTTTCATTTGTTTCAACTGTCACTTTATTGCAAATGGTTGAATTAACTACAGACTTAGACTATAATTTCATAATCTTTAGTTCAGTACCAAATTATTCAAAGTGAACTGCTTATTCAAAAGTGATCATGGAACAACTCAATGGCAGAGCAAGAAGGATCAGAGAAACATCTTACCAGTCAATAGATTGTTTTAATTCTCATATTATGTGAAACTCAAACTTCATTTTTAGGAAAGGTCAACTGTAAATTCAATTGGCAGCAATACACAAAGATTCTGTCAAATAGATTAGTCTCCATTATTTCTAGCTGTCTCAATTGGGGTAGATGCATTTACAGAACTGGCTGTGCTTGAGCCTTCTTTATGGGCAGCTTTGCATTGCAATGCACTTGGCATTTGCCTCCTTCTCCTGCTGTGCAGAGATGCTCTGCACCACGTGCTTCTCCACGTGGTTTATCACGTGCTCTTGTTCTCTTGATGTATTATATTCCTCACAGAGATATGACAGTCCAAGAAATTCTACACCTCCGTGTATACTCTATGCTGCTGCTGCTGCTGCTGCTAAGTCACTTCAAACTGGTCCCATTAAGTAACCTCCAAGGCCATAACAATGCTATTCTCTGGACATCAAAAAGGTAATAGAGCTTCTGAACCAGTGCCTGCTGTGACCATATAATTTTATTGCACATAAAAATTAGTCATAAACATTAAAAATGTTTTATGTTTAAAAACCTATAAATGCATTGTTGGTTAGTACAAATATTTTGTTATGAATTTGTTTGTGTTTTATGTTCATCTTTTACATCCTGGAATCACTAAAGCATAAACTGTTATATAAACTCAGCTATATGTATCAACCATCCTTACACAACTACTTGAAAATATCTAACATAGTGATGGTTTTTATTTGGGACTTTTCTCAAAGAATATTCAAATGTTATTTTCTGCCTTTCTACATTACACTAAAATGTAATGTAACATTTCAGTGTCACTGCTTTAGAAGAATCCCTTTCATCTTAAATAGCTATAAATTTTTAGCCCATTAATTGGACGTGATAAAGAAGTTCTATCAGTTAAAAATATGAATCTTATTGACACAAGGACAGAAAAATCCTTCTTTGAATACTGTCAACTATTACCCTTCTCACATACATCAGAAAACTGTGTTCTCACTCTCTAATTTAAATGCAATTGATAATTAAAATGTAGTCTTAAAGTTCAACCAGAATTTGTATTTCTGTAAATTATTTAAGTCACCAACATCAAAGGACTATATAAGTAGAATGACATACATTTCACACATTATAAGGAAAATCTGTATTTCCAGGTGTCAGCAGAAAAAAAGCAAATATGTACTTCATACAGATGTAAATTAAAATCTAGCAATCCTTTCACCAAAGGACATGTCCGCAGGATATTTCAAATCATGAAGTGTGTGGGTACACTCATTAACTCATGGGAATTAACCATCTGGCACATGATATCCTTACTGATCTGAAATAAAAATAGGTCTCTTTAAGCAAAACATTCTCCATTCAATATGCAGAACAGTCATTAATAAAATACTCACTGTTGGGTTGAAACACAAGGAAATAAGATCGGGGGCATAGAACCAAGTCATCCTTAAAAAGTTATTAGAGTCCCAGTGACACTGATAAAAGACTGCACAACAACCTTTTGCCTAATCGAAGATTTGACAATAAAGACTAGAAGTAAGACACAGAGCATGTGAAACAGAGGTTGCACTCACTGGCATGTATGGGAGTTTCTATTATAGGTCCATCTGTCTATCTCTATAACTAAGTGTTTACTTATAGCTATATTTTAAAAATACCTATCTACCCGCATAAATGCCTATAATAAGATTCCATAGATTAACAGTGGCTCCTTCCGCCTGCAGAGCTAGCTTTGGAAAACTGTGCCCTGCTGACTGAACCTAAAATGTACCTGTGTTAACACCAGTCTCATTTTATTTGAATCTCTGCTACCCTACTATCACCAAGGCAGCAACCCAACTCCTTCTTACCCCAGATAACTCAAATAGGTAGAAATGTTGGTAAATGTAAAATAATTTACCCTAAAATTCCCACATTGAGATAAAGTACACTGTAACTTTGAGTAAGGTAAATTATGGAATCTTATATATACCATTGATTAAGAACCACAAAAATTAAACATTTGCTGTATTATAAATCAATTCTTCAGTTCAGTTCATTCGCTCAGTCGTGTCCGACTCTTTGCAATGCCATGAATCGCAGCATGCCAGGCCTCCCTGTCCATCACCAACTCCTGGAGTTCACTCAGACTCATGTCCATCGAGTCAGTGATGCCATCCACCAATCTCATCCTCTGTTGTCCTCTTCTCCTCCTGCCCCCAACCCTTCCCAGCATCAGAGTCTTTTCCAATGAGTCAACTCTTCACATGAGGTGGCCAAGGTACAGGAGTTTCAGCTTTAGCATCATTCCTTCCAAAGAAATCCCAGGGCCGATCTCCTTCAGAATGGACTGGTTGGATCTCCTTGAGGTCCAAGGGACTCTCAAGAGTCTTCTCCAACACCACAGTTCAAAAGCATCAATTCTTCAGCGCTCAGCCTTCTTCACAGTCCAACTCTCACATCCATACATGACCACAGGAAAAACCATAGCCTTGACTAGACGGACCTTTGTTGGCAAAGTAATGTCTCTGCTTTTGAATATGCTATCTAGATTGGACATAACTTTCCTTCCAAGGAGTAAGCGTCTTTTAATTTCATGGCTGCAGTCACTATCTGCAGTGATTTTGGAGCCCCAAAAAATAAAGTCTGCCACTGTTTCCACTGTTTCCCCATCTATTTCCCATGAAGTGGTGGGACCAGATGCCATGATCTTCGTTTTCTGAATGTACTCTGTAATAGGGAGTCACGGTAGGGGGGATGTCATCATTTATTTTCTAAGCATCACTCGAGTGCCTCCTATGCACTCAAGCTTCTATTTGAGGCTCAAAGAGAATACTAAAGAAGCAAAGGCTGTTGCCCAGGAATTTACCATGCAATTAGGGTAAAAACCTACACATATACGAGTCAACTTGGAAATAATTCTAAGGCTACATGCCAGTTTAAGAGAGTGTATATTATGGAAAAATAAAATATCAAAGTTTAAGCAAGGTAAACTTATAAACAAATGCTTCTTGTACCCAGGGAACCTTAATGTGGGCTCTGAAAGAAATGGAGACATTGGGTTGAAGGATAGAAAAGGAGCTTAAGAGACTAGGTAGGGATTGGAGGGGAGAAAATTACCACACTTACTGGAATAGAAGACCCTGTAGGAAGCCATGGAAGGAGAGTCGGGAAAGACACATTGGGGTTAATGGAGATTCTGGATGTCTGCACGGGGGATTTGCAGAAACAGGGAGCCACCGTAAGTTCCTGAGCCAAGCGGCACTACGACAGAGAGCTCCTGGCAGCAAGATGCAAACTGCAATCCAACAGAAAGAGACTGAATGTAGAAGGCATGAGGACAAGGCAACCCATATTTGATTTTATGTAAATGGGCTAGGTCCCATGGTTTCCAACTATTGACAGACCAATCCATGGAACAAACGACATAGCAACTGATGGGAATGGGAAAATAGGGAACAGGCCCCTTCCTAACCCTGAGTATCTTCACAGTGTTTGCTTATTAACATATGAAAAGTCTGCTTCCCACCCTCCTTTGAATGCTTAAATGATCCCAGTATTTTAGTTAAGTCCTGAACCTCTAAAATTTCTCTGGGCTCATATCACATACCATCCTGGTTACACTATTCCTTCTTTCTTGGTTCCCTCAAACCCTCTCTCCGTTTAGTGTGACTCTCCCATACCCTACTTTAATTCTGAGGTTTTATACTGGTCCTCACTCCCTTGCTGGCTCTTTGGATTAATACTCTAATTTTAGTCTTACCATCACAACTCTTGCCTTAGAGCCTTTCCCCTAGTTGGAAGCTTCAACTTCTGAGAAGCATACATCCTCGAATCTGGGGTCCTTGTATATTTTGTGCCCATTTATGTCTTATATCTAGTTGGCTTTACACAAATAATTAAAAATGGAAAATTATAGCAAAAAGGGAATTTGGACTCTGTGCTACCAAATTCACTTTTTAAAATACAACTATTTTATTAATCATTCTAGCCTCCTATGTCCTCAAACTAGAGAATTCTTATACTATATCTGGGGCCACATTTATTAAGCACAGAGCTTCAGACAAAGCCCTCCACTTTGGGGATTCAGAGCAGTGCCTATGACAATTCCTTCACAAGCTGAGATGTGAAAAGTTTGGTAACCACACAGAAGATTATTTTTACCCTTACCTACTTGACACTATAGTGGGTGTCAGTCTGAAAGTTTCATAAAGAGCATTATGCCGGGGACCAGCCCCGGCTGATCCAGGGTATTCGAAGTGGGGACGGCGTCGGCAAGGATCAGGAAACAACTGCTTAATTAAACGTTAATTAAGGATATAAAGAGTAATAGAATGAGGATAGCTCAGTGAAGAAATTCAGTGGAGAAAAGAGGCTGAATAATTCAGCCAGAAGGTAAGAGAAAGAAAGACATGGTGAGACCAAGTTTCGGTGAACAAGGCCCGTACTTTATTTTCCAAAGTAGTTTTTATACCTTAAGCTATGCATAGAGGATAATGGGGGAAGGGGTAGAGTCATGCAGTAAGCCAGGCTTTCTTCCTGCAAACTTATCATATGCAAAAGCTTAGGTGATTTGCATCATCTTCTGGCCCGGAGGCCTTTTTCTCTAAAGGTGATTATTCTCAAGTCAGGCGCCAGCCTCCAAAAAGCATTAGATAAAGTTGCATTCCTACAGAGCAAAGGTGTGGTGGGCTATAACAAGAAAAAGAATTAACTCAAGGGTCCCAGGTTACAAACATTAAAGCTACTATTTACACCAATTATATTAATCAATACACTGCCAGGGACACAGCAGGTAAGGGATATGGAGACTTAGCAGCAAACATTGGCCCAACAAGTGAAAATCCCTTCACCAATACAATTTCTAATCAATCTTTTGACTGCTCAAAGGAATCTGTATTTAGACAGTTTAGAACATCTCATGCCTCTCACAGTTTGGAGGCTCTGAGCAATCACATGTGGCCGGAAAAACCTATTCAGGCAGGCTAGAGGACTTCCAAGGGAGTTTGTAGGTTGAAACACTGTCACACCCAGGAATTATTAACTGGAGCTATAAGCTAACTCTTTTTTCAGAGAGGTAGTGGGGGACAGCCCCCCGTAAAGTCAGAGGTGTAGGTGAAAGCACAAAGCAGAAAGTAGGCAGACTCTGGTTTTGGGGGTAGATTGCTTGAGAATTTCCAGGGAGACTCCTGAGGCTTGATCCCGCCTTTGCGTATGCCAAGCCTCCTTCCTCATGACCTTTGCCAGAGGCGGAGCTCGCTCCCCGCAGCATTACATGACTCACTGCTCAAATTCCTAAAGAAAATTTCTTTAAGCCAGACTTCCTCTTCTTGCATTTTGTGCTTTTCCTTGGAGAATTTTCCCCCAAACACTTACACACTGAGATGCATTTTAGATACTGAAATCTATGAAGTCTTAACCCCGGGTGGTATGACTATAAACATTTCACAAATTTTGAGAAGAATCATGAATTTTTAACAATTTTGCTGATGGCAGTGGACTTTTCTTATTGTTGTTAGCATACTCTTTTTCCAGCCCGCTCACTTTCCTATACCGTTAATTCCAGTTTTAAAACAAAACACCACAACTGTTGAAAACAGAACTGGGGACATTTGACCACTCGGTGCACAGAACTGGCTCTCAGTAGCCCGTCCCCAACCCCTAGCTAAGTGCCCTGGATTGGGCATGAAGTTTAAAATCTCAGACACAGAAGAATTCCACCAGGTGTTGGCAGTTCTAGAAAGGATAGAAAAAGCAGTGCTCTGATCCCACATTAGAGGCAGGAATTTTGAAGCCTGAAAATCTACTCCCCTTTATTAAGTAATTCATTCGTTCAACCACCACTTATCAGCACTGGTTCTTCCCATTCCAACATACAGAACATAAAAATAAACAAGATTTTGTTCCTCCCAAATATGTTTCTTCTTGATTTAAAGAGCCGTATGTAGCAGTCATGCATAATCTTTTCCATTTAAGTTTTCCAACATCTTTTACTTATCTTTAGGTCCTTTCAGTTATATCCTAAAGCTTCACTTATGACACTCTAGTACTTTACTTATGGTACTCTAGTACTTTCCTTATGGTACTCACAATACTATGGTACACAGGCCTATACTGCTGCTGCTAAGTCACTTCAGTTGTGTCCAACTCTGTGCAACCCCATAGACGGCAGCCCACCAGGTCCCTCTGCCCCTGGGATTCTCCAGGCAAGAACACTGGAGTGGGTTGCCATTTCCCTCTCCAATGCATGCATGCATGCTAAGTCGCTTCAGTCGTGTCCGACTCTGTGTGACCCTATGGACAGCAGCCCACCAGGCTCCTCCATCCACAGGATTCTCTAGGCAAGAATACTGGAGTGGGTTGCCATTTCCTTCTCCAAGGCCTATAGTAGATGCCCGCTAAATGTCTGTCAAATGATTGAAAAATCAAGGACCAAATATGCATACTATGTTCCAATCACTGTAGGTAAACAAGAAAGATATGATACTGATCACATTGTACAGTTTGGAGAGATTATAGCCAAACAAACACGTGTTTTTCTGTACAGGGTATATGAAGGGGAAAGTACACGGTACCCAAATTTGGGGTCAGGAGACCTGAAGTTGAAAGTATCAGCACAATGAAATGCCAGCTGAAGTGAAAGGACTCCTAGCTTACTCTAGGAGAACAAGATGCTCTGTATGTGTGGAGCAAGGAGACCCTTGCTCCTTGAGAGGTGAAAAAGTGAAAGCGTAGATAAACAGTGAAGTATGTTCTTCACTGGATACTTACTCATGCTATCCATCTGTTAAGGCACTTGAAAGCTAGTCCTGTCTCTTCTGCAAAACTATTTTGTCTTCTCTAATCTTCATTAAAGCCCCTACAACTCAACATTTCCTCCACCTCTTATTTGAATTCAACGTTACATGTTCTCTTTGGATCTAGGTCCTTTTCATTTTTGCAAATAGATCATTAACTTATTGAAGACAGCTATTATGATGTAACTCTTAGTAATTGATAATAAGGAAAAAACAGAAACTGCACAAATTTTTATCTAGCCAGGTTTTGCCCGATTCTAAAAATGTGAATCTGAACACTGTGGACACGTGCAATCAGTCCCATGCTAGAGTGAAAGCGATTTTCTGAATGCCCGAGCGATGGCAAGCACCGTGCTAAACGTGCCTGATGCTGAACTAAGCGCGACAAGGCTCATGCAAGCAGACACCACGAGCACAGATGAATAGCAACAGAGTACTGTGGATGCGGTGGTCAGTGTGGGCGCTCAGCCCCACAGAAGGCCAGAAAACAAAGGGATGCTAGAGAAAGCGCCCAGGGAACAGATGCACAGCTTCAGGTGAGAAATGGCAGCTGAGCTGACTTTTAAGAAAGAAAATGGATTTTGGAGGTGAAGGTTCAAGAGCTGGGTGGAGACACCTCTATCTCTCTCGAAGGGAGGTCATCTTTGGCAATGTGGCTGGCATGTGCAAAAGCTGAATATAGCCACTGAAGTAGGATCACAGTGAATATGCGGTAGAGAGACCTGGCGTGCTGCAGTCCATGGGGCCACAAAGAGGGAGACTCGACTGGGCAACTGAACAGCGACACCGGGATCACAACGGTGGAAACAGCTGTGGGCAAGACCAGCAGACGTGTTGCGGCTTACTGTGAAGGCCCTGATGCCATTTTGGCTTTTTTCCTGTGACAAAAAGTATTCTCATTATGGAAAAGGTAAGAAACAAGCTTATTAGTGTTTTAGGAACTCTGGTGTAGGAAGCAGAATGTAGCAAGAAAAGATGCAGGCAGAAAAAAATGCAGAGAGCTTTTTTTTTTTTAAGAGCTATTTTAATAGCTGAAGCAAAAGATGAAGTCTATAGATAAGTGGTCTGAAATGTTTCTGTAAAGAGTCAGAGAATAAATGTTTTAGGCTTTGCCACCACATGAGTTCTGTCTCAACTGCTCCACTCTGCTGTTGTAGCGGGGAAGTGGGCATAGACAGTACTTCAGCAAACAGAGGTAGCTGTGTTCTAATAAAGCCTTATTCACAGAAGCCAACATTGAACCAGATCTGGCTGGGTTATAGTCTGTGAACCTCTAGTCCAGATCAAGGTAACAGGAGAGACTAGTTTTAAGGTTTATTTCTAAGGTGGAATCGACCTGGTTCATGAGAGTAGGGAGACAGAGTCCAGTGTGAGTGTGGTAAGGCTGTATTTGAAGTGCTAGGGAATGAGAATGTTAGTGATACAGTCACTAAAACAGGAGCTGAACTGCTTTTTAGGGGAAAGATAATTTTTTTGTTTCAGATAAGTTCATGGTGACTGTGAAGACCCACAAAAGTAGATTATAGTAGAAAGATTCCTCTCCTGTTTCCATGGAGGGTCTCCTTGGAAGGCAGAGGGATTCCCACCAAGTCATTCTAAATGCCAGTTTTTGCATGCAGGCATCTAGAGACACTTCTCTAGTAAAGGAAATATTTATAGAATGTCTTTGCTGGAGCATCAGGCTGAGAACTTTTTACTCCCACGTGAAGTGGAAATTTCATATGCAAAATTTTTTCCTCAACCATCTAGATAGTCTTGGCAAACATATATTTTGACATTCATTACCCAAAAATTTGCCTGGGGGTTCTTTTTCACTTTTAAGAACCAAAAATAATGTTTTCCTGCAAGGTATTTTTACTAGAGTTTATATTTTAAAACAATTTAAGGTTCACAGCATTGAGTAGAAGGTATAAAGATTTCCTGTGTATACCATCTACCCCCATTCATACACAGTGTCCCATGATCAATATCCCTCACCAGAGTGGTACACTTGTTACAGCTGATAAACCTACATTGTCACATCTTTATTACCCATAGTTTACATTACCGTTTACTCTTGATGTGGTATGCCTGTGGGTTTAGACACATATGTGGAGGCATGAATCCACCATCATAGTATCATGAAGGATAGTTTCACTGCTCCAAAAATCCTCTGTGCTCTGCCTGTTTATCTGCCCCTCTTCCCAGCCCCTGGCAACAGTTGATCTTTTTACTGTCTCCAAAGTTTTGCTTTTTCCAGAATATCATATAACTGGAATCACATTGCAAGATTTTTTTTAATTTATTTATTTTTTATTTGAAGGACAATTGCTTTACAGAATTTTGTTGGTTTCTGCCAAACATGTTTTTTTAATTTATACCTTCCACATCTGTGTGTGAGAGCGTGTGTGTGTGTGTGTGTGTGTGTGTGTGTGTAGCAATATAGCAATAGGCTAACACTGTAATGTAACACCAGCCTTCCCACATTAGCCCTGAGGACACTGAGATATAGCAAAACAGAGATTATCCTACTCATGTTGAGAATGAACAAAAGACATTATTAAAAAATGGAAGATCTTAAATTGCTGACCCTATGATACACCCCTGATACTCACTGCTCTGTCAAAAAATAAAACTATCCTTTAGTTTAAAAAAAAAAATGGGGTTACTAGTGCTCTGTGATTCTGACAGAAAAACTGGCATCCAGGTTAAAAAAAAATTATTTTATGCAAAGAATGAACCATCCTCAGATAACCACCTAATTACTGTGCCCCAGATTTTACATAATGATGAGAACTGTCAGGATCCTTTCCAAGAGCTGATATCCACTTTAATCAGGGGTTTCAACCTAGATGTGGTACAGTTTTCTGTATCTTTATCCCTTTTAGCAATTAAGATAATCTGGATGTAAAGGCTGGCAAGGATGAATCCACTTGAGTCCTTCAAGTGATTGAGCTTGTCAAGCAACTGTACAGAGAGGGCTAAGCCAAAGGTTTTACAGAAATCTCCTGTAGCTCCACCAGGGCCAAGAACTTTCTCTTGGGGAAGATTTTTAATTACCTCATCTATTTCTGAAAGTAAAAGGGAATCAAGTAATTCCCCAGTCTTCTGCAAATCACCTAGACAACTTGGAAGGAGTGAGAACTGTTTATCCATTCCTGATATTGAGTTCTAATTTCTGTATCACTCTTTATCCTATTTTTGAAATAACTTACTAAGGAGCCCTGGGCCTGTGTTTGTCTTTTTTCTCCTTTGGGCACCTAACTCCCATTATAGTTACAAGTTTATTGTCAAAGCTCAGCAGCCAGCATAGCAATTGCTGGCTCGCATCCTCCCACTGGTGTAGGTACTGCCTAGCTGAGTGATGGATATCTTCACTTTATGGGTTATGAGTGAGCTCAGAGCTGCCGGAGTGAAGAAAAAGTTTGCTTATGACTTTTGGCAGAGGTTATCCTCCAAGTCTGGATTCTACCTTTATTTCCTAGAAAGGTTATTTTCTCAATCAACCTTTCCCATGTATATTTTTTATTGAACAGAAGAACTGAAGTTACAAAAATGAAACATGAGAGTAGACATCAGTGTTCAAGAAAACAAAAAAACTATCATAAATCCTTTTGAAAAATAGCTGGATACAAGTAAATTTGATAAATGAAACAAAGATTATTAATTTTCAAATGAGTAGAAACATTTTAACATCGATTAATTTGTGTCATCCAATGTGTTTTATGAAAATTTTGGAAATTAGATCAGGTAATCTATTTTACCAAATCAACTTTTAATTGTCTAAAGACTCTGAAACCTTCATATAACAAACATTTTATTTTGCTAAGAAGACACTCACTTTGATAAGTTAGGAGTTTCTCAAGTGGCAATGTTTTAAAAGATTTTTAAAAACGCTTTCAAATAGATCATAACTAGATCTAAATCCAATCAAGCTATAACTATACAAGTAACTAAGTAAGATTCATGTTTATAGATTTTTCTTTCTAAATAAATTAGTGGCAAGCTTTGTAACCCCTTGATTTGATAAGAGAATTTATTTTGCAAAATACAGTATTGCAAAGATTGGCTAGCTATTGATTCTTCATGTGCTATTTATTTAAAATTTGAAACCCCAGTGGTGGCACCCACGGCCAGATTGCTTACATAGTTTAGGGACCTATTGATTGGTGGTTTACACTTGTTTTAAGTGGCCACACAATCAGTGGAGCACAGAAGACCCAACTGTAAACCATCACCTAAATTCTCCTAAAACCGGATTCTTCTTGGTGGCTGCTAATTCAGAGACAAAGTACATCTTATACTACTTAGAAAGGATCCTGTATTTGAAGGTGCACCTGGAAATCTCTTGGGACTCTCATGATTGCCTGTGCTTTCTTTCTGCTACCACACCATGGTCTCTCAACTTTATTCATTCTATAGAAAAGTATGTTCTGTGGAAAAAAAATACAGTGTTATCTATTTCAAAATTTAAGTCACCATTCAAATATTTCATAACACATCCTACAGTTTTATTTATTGCCAAACACTGTTATTCTCATTTTTTAAATCTTCACCTTTTATATTCAATCCTAGCTTCTTCAAGTCACACGACATTTTACGTTTTAAGTTTTGCATTATTATTTGGACTCTGAAGCTTAAATATCTTCTATTTAGTTGTTATATATCTTACGACCTTTATTAATAAAATTAATTGAATTGTGTAACATTTAAGCAAATTTTAATGAGTTTCTTCAGATACTTGGCATTGGGCCTCCAAAATTTGTTCTGTATTTTCCAAGTTGTTTAGACAGCAACTTGATCAATATGCTAATTTTCTGGAAACTCTCTTCTTATTATAGTTGATTATTTTTAATTAACTCAAATTTAGTTGCTAATCTGTTATAATCCTTAGTGATGCATGGCACAAATATGTCTTTTCCTAGTAAGCTCACATTGATAGTCAAATTTCTGGCCTCTGTTCTCCTATTTAGACCCGTGAAAGCACTAATTATTTGTCCCCCTGGGTGAAGACGGGGAAACTAAAAGCCTTATAGTGCACTCTTTTATAAACTTGGAATTTTGCCCTTCATCAAAGACCTTGAAGAAAGGGTTGGAGAGTCTTTGCTAGAAACGTTAGTCTATAGTTCTAGTGGCCAATGAACTTTGATTTTTCTAGATATATCCTGTTTCAAATACTCTGTTCTGTTGTCTGATCCTGTTTTTATTTATTTTATTTTTTTTTAATTTTATTTTTAAACTTTACATAATTGTATTAGTTTCATCAAATATCAAAATGAATCCACCACAGGTATACATGTGATCTCCATCCTGAACCCTCCTCCATCCTCCCTCCCCATACCATCCCTCTGGGTCGTCCCAGTGCACTAGCCCCAAGCATCCAGTATCCTGCATCAAACCTGGACTCGCAACTCGTTTCTTACATGGTATTTTACATGTTTCAATGCCATTCTCCCAAATCTTCCCACCCTCTCCCTTTTGATTTAGAAAATATGATTACTTCTTTCTGGATTATCATCAGAACATACACTTTAAAGTACAATTCTCCAAAATTCCTGACTCTCCAAGCCTCATTCTAGGACATGAGTCATGTAACATGTAACATTCTAGGACATGAGTCATGTAACAATGACTGATTTATAGAAAGCCACTGAGTAACAAGAAAAAAAATTCAAATGTGCCTTTAAGTAAGGTGGTCTTTGCTCATCATAGAACCTCTTGGGAACTAATAAATCTGAGTACTGCATGATAATCATAACTTACATTCATGAAGCTTTTATAGTTTGTAATACACTATCACCTCACCTAAATCTCTTCATGGCAAATAGATGGGAAATAAATGGAAACAGTGACAGCTTTTATCTTCTCGGACTCCAAAATCACTGCAGATGGTAACTGCAGCCATGAAGTTAAAAGACACTTTCTCCTTGGAAGAAAAGCTATGACAAATCTAGGCAATGTATTAAAAAGCAGATATTTCCCTTTGTCAACAAAGGTCCGTATCAAAACTATGTTTTTTTCCGGTAGTCATGAACGGATGTGAGAGTTGGACCATAAAGATGGCTGAGCACAAAAGAATTGATGCTTTCCAATTGTGGTGTTGGAGAAAATGCTTGAGTCCTTTAGACAGCAAGGAGATCAAACTAGTCAATCCTAAAGGAAATCAACCCTGAATATTCATTAGAAGGACTGACACTGAAGCTGAAGCTCCAATATTTTGCCCACCTGATTCAAAGAACCAACTCACTGGTAAAGACCCTGATGCTGGGAAAGATTGAAGGCAAGAGGAGAAGATGGCTACAGAGGATGGAATGGTTGGATGGCATTGCTGACTCAATTGACATGAATTTGAGCAAGCTCCTGGAGATAGTGAAGGACAGGGAAGCCTGGTGTGCTGCAGTGCATGGGGTCACAAACAGTCAGACACAAGTGAGTCTCACATCCATCTCACATCCCTTTGAGACAGACATTGTGATCCCCAGTATACAAAGGAGTATGTTACTCAGCTCTAGCAATTAAGTCCAGGACTTGAACTGTGCTCTTCTCACCACTCTTCCGTGACCTGCAGTTCTTTTATGGATTACACTTCTTTAGGCATTGTAGACAATGGTTATGACGATGTGGTGACCCTTTCCTGACGCAGGAAGATTGCATAAATAGCGTGGCCCAGTGCCTGCACAACATCTCACTTAAAAAAGAAAAAAAAAAAAAGAAAAAACACAGCAACTGAAATCCATACTCTTTGACAATATGGCAGATCTTTGTTTTGAGTTTCCTTAAAGAGCACTGCAGTGGTTTCACACATTTCTTCAGATAGAAACATTTCTTAGATTTTTCTCCTCAGACACTGCTTTCTTACCCCAGAATTTCAAACTCCAAACTCTTGCTAAAACCTTTCACTATGCCTGACCATCTTCCTCTGCCCCCATAATCTTCACGTTGTCCACTGCCTGTCTCTTCACCACTCCCTTCCTCCATCTCTCCTGTCACCCCTCTCCATCGCTAAAGGTTTTTTCATCTACTCCTGACTAGTGGGCCACTGAAAGCATTGAAAGACTCCTGAAAGTATTGTGTTTTTTTCTTGCCTTCGCAGACTTTCCCCACAGAAAGTTTTGTTGGGAGTTCCATCTCAATAACAATACTACTTTGTAAGATGAAACAAAGAGGAAATTCAACATTTAGGGGGTGTTTTTTCTTTTTTTTTTTATGCCGAGTCCTGATGGGCAGTATGAAGTACTAGAAGATTATAAGATTTAGATTAACATTGCTTTACCTATCTATCAGCCATGTGATCTTGGGCAAGTTTTTTTCTATTTTGCCTCATTTTCACTCATAGTACTGTTATGAGAATGAAAAGAGATGATGTATGTTATTTGCCATATGATAGCTCATTGGTAAAGAATCTGCCTCCAATGCAGGGGACCCCAGTTCAATTCCTGAGTTGGCAGATCCGCTGGAGAAGAGCTAGACTACCCATTCCAGTATTCTTGGGCTTGTCTTATGGCTCAGCTGGTAAAGAATCCACCTGCAATGTGGAAGACCGGGGTTTTATCCCTGGGTTGGGAAGATCCCCTGGAGAAGGGAAAGGTTATCCACTCCAGTATTCTGGCCTGGAGAATTCCACGGGCTGTAGAATCCATGGTGTCCCAAAAGTTGGACACAACTGAGCAGCTTTCACTTTTAGGCATTCAGTAAAGAGTATTTTTGTAATGGCATAAAGCAAATTTTGCAAAAGAGGAAACTGAATTTTTCAGAAATTTATATACTGAACCTAGGTCACAAAGATGAATAACGGGGCCAAAAACAGAGCTCAGTGGACACCAAGTGACCAGGAGCAATGTGTTGACACTGTATTTATTTAGTGCAGGAGTAGTCAGTAGTGTACTTCCCATATGGAGAGTTAACTTTTGCCAAAGATCTACCTTTCTGTGACCTTAACCAAGCTTAAATATGGGTTTAGATTGGCAGTTCACAAGTTTGATCATCAGTATCACTTCCGCTCTCACTTCTGCCCATGATAACAAAAGCACACATGGTTACATACAGTAGAGCAGCTGAACTCATTACTACTTTTCTTGTCACACTTAAGCTTTCTCTGATAGCTTGAAATTCATGATTGTCTTTTAAAATAATTAAAATAAATGCTCATTTCAACTAAAAAGAAATCAATCACTTCATCTGAACTGATGGGAACAGTAGGGTTCCTAGAGTTTCCCTTATGCCTAGAAAGAGGTCAAAATATAGAATGTTCTTGTTTGACTTAATTTCCTTCAAATATACTTAATAGTATCTATAAAGATTATTTATTTGTTTCTAAATCCATTGGCATTTACATTTTTTTAAACTATAAATCAAGACAAAATTAATCAAGAACAAGTTTCTTTAAGAATAAGTTTCTTCAAAGCAATTTAAAATTCATTGATGATAATAATAAGTCCATTTATTGAACATGCTCCTCTCAATACCACTATTTTTTTTATCAAGAAAATGGATATCAGTCTTAGGCAAACTTTAAAACATGTAAAGTTTGACTCCATCATTTCTCTCCTCAACTTTCGAACTCAATGTGCTATGACACTTTTCTTCTCTGATAGCAACACTATATTATTATATATGTACATTCTCCTCTCAGAGCTGTTTGACTTTCAAAAGAGAACAACAAAAATGCCTATGTTTAACTCAAGTAATAGATGGTACCAAAAGAGACTAAATATTTTGAAACTGTAGTTTTAGAAGGATTTTTACATAAAGTATCACATTTGTCCCTCTGGGTAGCCATATGTAGATGGTATTCTGATATCCTTTTGTTTTCCAAGTGAGACCCCAGAGATAAAATGAGTGGTCCATGTGGCCAAATAGCTCAAACACAGACCTTCTTACCCCAAAGACCATATTCTCCTCACTATAGACTGACCAGCCTTCCCTCACATACAATGTCACTTTCAGACACTGCTGGGTAAAACACAGCAGAATGGAAAACAAGATAATGCATACAATGATTCATAAACAGTGGGAAATTCTACACTGATATCACCCATGGTGCATCCATCCAACAGCTATTTTGTTACACTGAAATCAGAAAATAATAGGACTGTGGTTCTGCCAGAGAGAGTAGCTGCTGCTGCTGCTAAGTCGCTTCAGAGAGAGGTAGAAGATGGCATGAATGCTGGGGGCTTCTTTTGCTCTACAAGGAAAATATTGATTGAGCCAGCTCTTCTAGGGCTACCTAGAAGAAATAAGAAGCTGACATAATAAAGCAATACCTATAGCCGGATATCTTTATTTGACAGATTAGGGAGCTAGGATGTGATCAGTATACAGGTTGACCTCTGAGATTATTGTGACAAATAAACTCAATTCCTCTCTTTCCTTCCTCTTTATTCCCTCATCTTCACTCTTCATGATAAAACACAGATTATTTTTTAGATTTTTGAAACAGCATTTTATTACAAAATGAATATTACAACAAACTCAACGCAGAAAAATTTTAAATACACAAAAATAAAATGTTCAAACCACCCTACATCTCACTACCCAGAGATAATCACAGTTAACATATTAATACACTATATAGTTGACCCTAGAACAACACAGCTTTGACCTGCACAGATCATTTACAAGCAAACTTCTTTCACTAAATAACTTCTAAAGTACTACAGGATCCATGGTGGATGAATCTGAGAATGCACAGATATGGATACCAAGGGCTGATAATGTTAATGCATGGGTTTTCTACTTCAAGGAAAGTCAGAGCTCCTAACCCCCCATGTTATTCAATGATCTTGTTCAGTGATCAACTGCCTAGCTTTCAAGTAGTATTTTTTCTTTAAAATATAGTGCATATATAAAATAGAATATTACTCAGTCATAAAAAGGAACAAATAAGGGTCATTTGTCATGACATAGATAGACTTAGAGTCTGTCATGTACAGTGAAATAATTCAGAAAAACAAATATCATATATTAACATACATATGTAGAATCTAGAAAAATGGTACAGGTGAAACTATTTGCAGGGCAAGAATACAGAAGCAGACATATAGAACAGACATGTAGACATGTGGCTGGAGGAAGAGGGTAAGATGAATTGGGAGATTGGGATTGACATATATACACTACCATGTGTTAAACAGATAGCTAGCGAGAACCTTCTGGATGGCACAGGGAACTCAGCTTGGTGCTCTGAGATTACCTAGATGAGTGGGATGGGAGAGGGTGCAGATTCTAGTGGAAGGAAATATATGTATACATACAGATGATTCACTTTGTTGTACAGCAGGAACTAACACAACATTGGAAAGTAGCTACACCCCCAATTACAAAACATTACATTATGCATAATAGTTTTATATATAATTTTATCATTTAGCATAGTGTACCTTTTCACTTACAGAAATTTCTGCTAAACTGATTGAATATGGGCCCACATTTTTCATTCAATCCTGTATTTGTGCTTCTTTTTGTACCTTCACACACCAACTCTGGACTTGGCCATGTGATTTGTTTAGGCCAGTGGGTTGCACTACACTTGAAGCAAACAGACTCACGGCAACAGATCTGCTTTTCAGACCTCTTTATAGCCTTTGCTCGATGATTGTTTTAAGCCAATAGCTTTAGGGGTATCTTAGTACACAGAGATAGCTAGCTGGCACACATTCTATAACAGATAAACACACATGAAACGTTTATTCTTCATCGTTGTATCATTCTATACAAGGTCAACCAGAGTGATCACTTTAAAATGGAAATAAAATCTTGTTATTTCCTATATAAAGCATTTCAATCACTTCCTCACTGTTCTGGAATAAAATTCAATCAACTCCTGGCCTATAAGCCCTGGATAACTGTCTCTTACCACTTATCCAATCTTATCCCTTGGCTCCTCCCTCTCAGGCATCACACTGCAGTTATAGGGGTCATTTTAAAATATCTCCATAGAGTCATTGTACAGGGTGTTCTCTCAACCTGGAATGCATGTATGCCACTGCTCACCCAACAGCTCTGACTTTAAATATCATCAGCCCAAAAGAAGCTTTCTTGATGATACTATCCAAAGAAGTATCCTTCAACACCCAGTTATTTTCATTCTCCCTTATTTCTCTATTAGCTCTTATCACAATAATAACCACTTCATTTCTTTGTTTCATTGCTTCCTGTCTGTCTACCTTTCTTGGTCATAAAATCAACGATAACCAGAGCCACGCCTATTTTGTTCTAACCCTAACCCAACATGTATCTCAATATCTGGAAACCTGTGGATTCAACATGTTGTGACTAAATATATGAAAAATTATACCAAAATTAAAATTTTAAATGTCCTATTATTGGACATACAGGAAACTTCCATATGTATATATTTTTTCATATATGCTACACTACATATTTATCAAAACTAAAAATTGTAAGAAAAAATGTTTAACATGTTAACTACAATGTTAATTACAATACAGTAATTAACACTGCTATATGATATATATGTTTTTGCACTGTGGTGTTGGAGAAGACTCTTGAGAGTCCCTTGGACTGCAAGGACATAAAACCAGTCAATCCTAAAGGAAATCAGTCCTGAATATTCATTGGAAGGACTGATGCTGAAGCTCCAATACTTTGGCCACCTCATTCAAAGAACCAACTCACTGGAAAAGACCCTGATGCTGGGAAAGACTGAAGGAAGGAGAAGGAGATGACAGAAGATGAGATGGTTGAATGGCATCAACGACCAGATAGACGTGAATTTGAGCAAGCTCCGGGAGGTGGTGATGAACAGGAAAGCCTGGAGTGCTGCAGTCCATGGGGTCGCAAAGAGTCAGACATGACTGAGTAACTGAACTGAACTGATATTATATATGAAATTTGTTGAGGGTAAATCCTAAGTTCAGTTCAGTTCAGTCGCTCAGTCATGTCTGACTCTTTGCGACCCCATGAATCGCAGCACGCCAGGCCTCCCTGTCCATCACCAACTCCCGGAGTTCACTCAGACTCATTTCCATCGAGTCAGTGATGCCATCCAGCCATCTCATCCTCTGTCCTCCCCTTCTCCTCCTGCCCCCAATCCCTCCCAGCATCAGAGTCTTTTCCAATGAGTCAACTCTTCACATGAGGATGCCAAAGTACTGGAGTTTCAGCTTCAGCATCATTCCCTCCAAAGAAATCCCAGACCTGATCTCCTTCAGAATGGACTGGTTGGATCTCCTTGCAATCCAAGGGACTCTCAAGAGTCTTCTCCAACACCACAGTTCAAAAGAATCAATTCTTCAGTGCTCAGCCTTTTTCAGAGTCCAACTCTCACATCCATACATGACCACTGGAAAAACCATAGCCTTGACTAGACGAACCTTTGTGGACAAAGTAATGTCTCTGCTTTTGAATATGCTATCTAGGTTGGTCATAACTTTCCTTCCAAGGAGTAAGCGTCTTTTAATTTCATGGCTGCAGTCACCATCTGCAGTGATTTTGGAGCCCAGAAAAATAAAGTCTGATACTGTTTCCACTGTTTCCCCATCTATTTCCCATGAAGTGATGGGACCGGATGCCATAATCTTAGTTTTCTGAATGTTGAGCTTTAAGCCAACTTTTTCACTTTCCACTTTCACTTTCATCAAGAGGCTTTTTAGTTCCTCTTCACTTTCTGCCATAAGAGTGGTGTCATCTGCATATCTGAAGTTATTGATATTTCTCCCATCAATCTTGATTCCAGCTTGTGTTTCTTCCAGTCCAGCGTTTCTCATGATGTACTCTGCATAGAAGTTAAATAAGCAGAGGGATAACATACAGCCTTGACGTATTCCTTTTCCTATTTGGAACAAGTCTGTTGTTCCATGTCCAGTTCTAACTTTCGCTTCCTGACCTGCATACAAATTTCTCAAGAGGCAGGTCAGGTGGTCTGGTATTCCCATCTCTTTCAGAATTTTCCACAGTTTATCGTGATCCACACAGTCAAAGGCTTTGGCATAGTCAATAAAGCAGAAATAGATGTTTTTCTGGAACTCTCTTGCTTTTTCCATGATCCAGCGGATGTTGGCAATTTGATCTCTGCCTTTTCTAAAACCAGCTTGAACATCAGAAAGTTCACAGTTCATGTATTGTTGAAGCCTGGCTTGGAGAATTTTGAGCATTACTTTACTAGCATGTGAGATGAGTGCAATTGTGTGGAAGTTTGAGGATTCTTTGGCATTGCCTTTCTTTGGGATTGAAATGAAAACTGACCTTTTCCAGTCTTGTGGCCACTGCTGAGTTTTCCAAATTTGCTAGCATATTGAGTACAGAACTTTCACAGCATCATCTTTCAGGATTTGAAATAGCTCAACTGGAATTCCATCACCTCCACTAGCTTTGTTCATAGTGATGCTTTCTAGGCCCACTTGACCTCATATTCCAGGATGTCTGGCTCTAGATGAGTGATCACACCATCGTGATTATCTGGGTCATGAAGTTCTTTTTTGTACAGTTCTTCTGTGTATTCTTGCCATCTCTTCTTAATATCGTCTGCTTCTGTTAGGTCCATACCATTTCTGTGCTTTATCGGGCCCATCTTTGCATGAAATGTCCCCTTGGTATCTCTAATTTTCTTGAAGAGATCTCTAGCCTTTCCTATTCTGTTGTTTTCCTCTATTTTTTGCATTGATCGCTGAGGAAGGCTTTCTTATCTCTTCTTGCTATTCTTTGGAACTCTGCATTCAGATGCTTATATCTTTCCTTTTCTCCTTTGCTTTTCACTTCTCTTCTTTTCACAGCTATTTGTAAGGCCTCCCCAGATAGCCATTTTGCTTTTTGCATTTCTTTTCCATGGAGACGGTCTTGATCCCTGTCTCCTGTACAATGTCATGAAGCTCATTCCATAGTTCATCAGCCACCTTATCTCTCAGATCTAGGCCCTTAAATCTATTTCTCACTTCCATTGTATAATCATAAGGGATTTGATTTAGGTCATACTTGAATGGTCTAGTTGTTTTCCCTATTTTCTTCAATTTCAGTCTGAATTTGGTAATAAGGAGTTCATGATCTGAGCCACAGTCAGCTCCTGGTCTTGTTTTTGTTGACTGTATAGAGCTTCTTCATCTTGGGTTCAAAGAATATAATCGATCTGATTTCAGTGTTGACCATCTGGTGATGTCCATGTGTAGAGTCTTGCCTTGAGTTGTTGGAAGAGGGTGTTTGCTATGACCAGTGCATTTTCTTGGCAAAACTCTATTAGTCTTTGCCCTGCTTCATTCCGTATTCCAAGGCCAAATTTGCCTGTTCCTACAGATGTTTCTTGACTTCCTACTTTTGCATTCCAGTCCCCTATAATGAAAAGGACATCTTTTTTGGGTGTTAGTTCTAAAAGGTCTTGTAGGTCTTCATAGAACCGTTCAACTTCAGCTTCTTCAGGGTTACTGGTTGGGGCATAGACTCAGATTACTGTGATATTGAATGGTTTTCCTTGGAAATGAACAGAGATAATTCTGTCATTTTTGAGATTGCATCCAACTACTACAGATGGTGACTGCAGCCATGAAATTAAAAGACTCTTACTCCTTGGAAGGAAAGTGATGACCAACCTAGATAGCATATTCAAAAGCAGAGACATTACTTTGCCAACAAAGGTCCGTCTAGTCAATGCTATGGTTTTTCCTGTGGTCATGTATGGATGTGAGAGTTGGACTGTGAAGAGGGCTGAGTGCAGAAGAATGAATGCTTTTGAACTGTGGTGTTGGAGAAGACTCTTGAGAGTCCCTTGGATTGCAAGGAGATCCAACCAGTCCATTCTGAAGGAGATCAGCCCTGGGATTTCTTTGGAAGGTATGATGCTAAAGCTGAAACTCCAGTACTTTGGCCACCTCATGCGAAGAGTTGACTCATTGGAAAAGACTCTGATGCTGGGAGGGATTGAGGGCAGGAGGAGAAGGGGACGACAGAGGATGAGATGGCTGGACGGCATCACTGACTCAATGGACGTGAATCTGAGTGAACTCCGGGAGTTGGTGATGGACAGGGAGGCCTGGCGTGCTGCGATTCATGGGGTCGCAAAGAGTTGGACACGACTGAGCGACTGATCTGATCTGATCTGACTGCATTTTGGACTCTTTTGTTGACCATCATGGCCACTCCATTTCTTCTGAGGGATTCCTGCCCGCAGTAGTAGATACAATGGTCATCTGAGTTAAATTTACCCATTCCAGTCCATTTTATTTTGCTGATTCTTAGAATGTCGACATTCACTCTTGCCATCTCTTGTTTGACAACTTCCAATTTGCCTTGATTCATGGACCTGACATTCCAGGTTCCTATGCAATATGCTCTTTACAGCATTGGACCTTGCTTCTATCACCAGTCACATCCACAACTGGGTATTGTTTTTGCTTTGGCTACATCCTTTAATTCTTTCTGGAGTTATTTCTCCACTGATCTCCAGTAGCATATTGGGCCCCTACTGACCTGGGGAGTTCCTCTATCAGTATCCTATCATTTTGCCTTTTCATACTGTTCATGGGGTTCTCAAGGCAAGAATACTGAAGTGGTTTGCCATTCTCTTCTCCAGTGGACCACATTCTGTCAGATCTCTCCACCATGACCTGCCTGTCTTGGGTTGCACCATGGGCATGGCTTAGTTTCACTGAGTTAGACAAGGCTGTGGTCCTAGTGTGATTAGATTGACTAGTTTTCTGTGAGTATGGTTTCAGTGTGTCTGCCCTCTGATGCCCTCTTTCAACACCTACCATCTTACTTGGGTTTCTCTTACCTTGGGCGTGGGGTATCTCTTCACTGCCGCTCCAGCAAAGTGCAGCTGCTGCTCCTTACCTTGGAGGAGGGGTATCTCCTCACCGCCGCCCTTCCTGACCTCAACATGGGATAGCTCTTCTAGGCCCTCCTGTGCCCGTGCAGCCACTGCTCTTGGACGTGGGGCTGGTTCTCCCGGCCGCTACCCTTGGCCTGGGGCATAGGGTAGCTCCTCCTGGCAGCCACCCCTGACCTTGTTCGCGGGGTGTCTCCTCTCAGCCGCCGCCCTTGACCTCGGACGCGGGGTAGCTCCTCTCGGCCGCTGCCCTTGACCTCGGACGTGGGGTAGCTCCTCCCGGCTGCCGCCCCTGACCTCGGACTTGGGTAGGTCTTCTCGGCCGTTCCTGCGCCATCACAGCCTGGCACCCTCGACCGCTGCCCCTGACCTCAGACGTGGGGTAACTCCTTTTGGCCGACGCCCTTCGGGCAAGGGGTCCTCCCGGCTTCTGCCCCTGACCTCGGACGTGAGATAGCTCCTCTCAGCCACGCTTAGTGCGCCAGTTGTGGTTGCAGCCGCTGCCGCCGTGCTTAGTGCGCAGGTCGCAGCTGCAGTCTTATCAAAGGGCAAAAGCATATCTTTTCTATATCTTTAATGTTGCATCCATATACGATGATAGAGGCTCCCTAGACTTGTGGTAATCATTTCATGATGTATGTATGTAATGTAAAGCATTATACTGTATACCTTAAACTTTTACAGTACTGTATGTCAATTATATCAGTAAAACTGAAAGGAAAACAATCAATGAGAAGAAAGATGGAAACCCAAAAGAAAATCAGAGAAGAATATGTCAGGAAAATATCATTAACAAAAAATAGAAATACAGATGAATATATATAAATATCATATCTCACTAGAAATGAGAAGTAAAATGCTATATAAAACATTATCTGCTATTATTTATAGTTTGAATTTTTTAATTGCATTTCAAAAATACAAAATTAGCACTCCTATACCCAGCTGACACAAGCAAAGATGGATACAATTTTTCTGAAAGCTTCATTGACATGAGATCTCATGAGTATTAAAAGCAGTCAAAAATAAGCAATCTGACCTTAAAGTTCCACTTGTGCTAAGTTATCTTAAGGAAATAGTAATGACAATTTACCACCTTGTGGAACCTACTCATATACCAATAAAGTGGTAGCCAAAAGTTTGCCCTGCACTGGTCACTTTCTTGTGCATATTTCTTAATTTAGTGGCTTTTTCCCCTAGGACAAGAGCTTTACAATGTATTCTTACCTCTGCTAAGCCTCTGTTTTATATTTTTTAGGAAGAAAAAAAAGCTCATTGCTCTACTAATGATTACCTACTTTCTACAGTTTTCTAAAGAATAAGTCACTTCGATAATATTGGAAGGCATAATAAGTTAAATTCCATAGAACAAAACTTAATTGCTCAGCCTCCTAGAGTCTCAAAATACTTAACTGGGATTTTAAAGTGATACTGCATGTGAAATTGCTTCGTCAGTTCGACTTGATTGTTTTATTAGTTTTTGTAGTGGATTCTTCACCCAGATAACTGATGTCCTTTTTCAGTCACCTTTATACAAATTCTTGTACTTAAGTGTTGGCTTACCCTCAGGATTCTGTTCTTGGCTTTCTTTTATTTTCAAAATATATGGAATCCCTGAGCTAATTTTATCTCCTATAATATCTTCAAACAGCACATATTGTCAATGGTTCACAATTTATGTTACTGTCCGTTGGTCTTCTGGTTCTGCTCTTTTCTTTTAGGCATTTATATGGATAGAGTTGTGCTTTCCAATTCCTTTGAAGTTACACATGCCTGTGTGACTTTCTTTGGCAAGTATAATGTTAACCAGAAGAGACACGTATGACTTCCAGGCAGAAATCTCTAAAAGACAATGTGCAATTTTACAAAGTTCTCTCCTGTGCAAGGGTCAGTCACTTTCCAGTTGGTCAGTCACTTTCCATAGGTACCTTCATCTGATATCTTTGAGTAAGACCTAGAGGGATATGTAACCTCAGCAGAAAATAAAATTTGTATTTAAGTCACTAAGATGCTGTGGCTGTTCATTACTGCAGCAGAACTTTGACTGACTGGCACTTCCCCAATTCCAATTTTTTTTTTTTTTTTAACCTGGACATCTACACTTTGATGTTCCACAGGCAAAGTATAACATAATCTTCCTCCCAAATTGATTTTTCCCTGGAGTCCTCCAAATTTCTTAATGGAACTTCTGTACAATTAGTTGTCCTGTGGTTCATTTTAATCCTTCTCTATTACACCCACATCTGATCAGTTATGGCACCCATTCATTCTAACTCCTAGGTACCTTCATAGGAAGCATCACACTCTGTTTTAACTGGTGCTTCCTTGGTTCCTGCCACAGTTATTACAAATCCTTCCCAGTCAAATTTCCAGTTCATCTACTTGGCACCCCTCCAAACAGCAATAGCATAATTAAGCTTCCTAAAATGTAAAAGTGACCATATCACTTCTCAGCCTGAAATGATTCAATATTTTCCTTTATAATTCAAGAGTAAGTCCAAAGGTTTAAATGTCATACAAGGCTTTTCAAGTTATTATCTCTGGCTACCTTTCAAGTTTTATTTCTCTCTCACACACACAGCCTTTATGTTCCAATAGTATTAAACTCCTCGGCTGAATATATCCTACTATTTCCTACTTTCATGCCTTTGTCTTTGCTTTTCTCAAATATCTGTATGTCAAGTCCCTAGCACTGGAGTATCCTGAAGATGAATGTAAAACAGTTTTAGTTACTTCTTGGAAGTTGCACGTGGGCTCTTTGCATGCTGTGCAATGGAAAGACCAAATAGCAAGCTATTTTGCAGAGAGAAAATGCTTTAATGTAGGGTTGCCAAACAAGGAGACAGCAACCAAGGCTCTTATCTGTCTCCCCAGTCAGGTTTTGTGTGGGATATTTATTGTGGGAGAAAGAAACAGGAGGGTGTTGGGGCTAAGAAACAATTGGTGGGAGGGTAAAGTCAATTTTAAGAGTCTTCTGAGCAGATGCAACTATCTTTCATGTCTCCTCATGGGCTGTATGTGTTAATTCAGGGGAGATTCATGTGTTCATGTTGTAAATTATCAGTGCATGACATCTAAAGTTCCCTTATCGTTCTAGTTCCCAAATACATCTGAGTGATATTCAGTCAAAGGAGAATATCAGCAAGCTGTTTCCTCATCAGTGTTCCTATTATTCTGTAAACTAACCTCAAAGGTCTCAGTTCATCATCTTTTACCTTATTTTAACCTGGTAGAAATGAGGGTACAATTGCAAAAGTAGATTGATTTGTTTTGAAAAATTGTCTAGGGATGGGGAAAAAATACACCAACTCATGTTTTATTAAGAAAATACTGTTTGTGTTTCTGAGTTGTTGTTATTCAATCCCCAAGTCATGTCCGACTCTTTGTGACCCCATGAACTACAGCACACTAGGCTTTCTTGTCCTAATCATCTCCCAGAGTTTGCACAAATTTGTCCATTGAATAAGTGATGCCATCTAACCATCTCATCCTCTGTTGACCTCTTCTCCTTCTGCCTTCAATCTTTCCCAGCATCAGGTTCTTTTCCAGTGAGTCAGCTGTTCTCATCAGCTGACCAAAGCATAGTAACTTCAGCTTCAGCACCTCCTTGCTGTGTGTCTGTAGACTCTCTCTATATTTTTTAATAACTATTCATCTTAGAATTCTCAATGTGAGAATAAAATTGTTAAGCCATTTTAAAGCTTCAATTAATAGAATTTTTAAGACTAGAATAAAATCCATTTAGAATGATTAAGGTCCCAAATATCATCATGTACCAGTGCAATGTCTTCCGGGTGAACATAGTTAATGAGTGCTATTTAGAATCAAAGCCAAAATGAATATCAAAACAAAACAACTTTGAACCCATAAATTGATGAAACTCTTCATATCATTACTTACTTCAACATGACATCCCTCCAATAAAATACAGGTGACAAAAAAGTTACAGATGCTGTCAGTAAGCTCCAAGTAGAATAGCCTCTGCTTTTAATAAGTGATTAAAATGGTGTCTAGAAAGACACTGAGCTCTGCTTCACCCACAGGCAAACCAAGATTGTAACTATTTACAGAGCAACTATCTATGAGAACAACCTGAATACCAGCAGAAAAGATCATCTGCAGCTGAAGATATAAAGAAGAAGCCATAATAAAATAGGTAGGGGGGCAGAGACACGTATGGTCAAGACCCATAGCTCTGGGGAGGCAAGCCACCAAAGGGAGGATAGCTACAATTGCAATGATTCTCCCCAAGGAGCAAACAATCCAAGCTCCACCAGAGGGCTCCCCAGAATGGGGGTCCTGCACCAAGAAGAGGAACCCCCAGAATATTTGGCAATGAAGGCCAGTGGGACATATTCAGGCGAACCACAGGTCTATGGGTAATAGAAACACCACTTTTAAAGGAAATTAATAAAATATTGCAGGCTGTGAGACCTAGGGGCAGTGATCTGAAAGGATCACATATCCACCTGCTGATCTTTGCAGAGGCTCTCAGTGAGAAAGGAGGCAGTTAAAACTCAGCCTGGGCACATGCATGCTGGCAGCAACCATGTTGTGGAGCTCATTCTACTACAAGAACACTAATACTGATAAGTGCCATTTGAAATCCTTCCTCAAGGTGTTCAGTTCAGTTCAGTCGCTCAGTCATGTCCAACTTTTTGTGACCCCATGAACCACAGCACGCCAGGCCTCCCTGTCCATCACCAACTCCCAGAGTTCACCCAAACCCATGTCCATTTAGTTGGTGATGTCATCCAATCATCTCATCCTCTGTCATCCCCTTCTCCTCCTGCCCTCAGTCTTTCCCAGCATCAGGGTCTTTTCCAATGAGTCAGCTTTTCCCATCAGGTGGCCAAAATATTGGAGTTTCAGCTTCAACATCCATCCTTCCAATGAACACCCAGGACTGATTTCCCTTAGGATGGACTGGTTGGATCTCCTTGCAGTCCAAGGGACTCTCAAGAGTCTTCTCCAACACCACAGTTCAAAAGCATCAATTCTTCGACACTCAGCTTTCTTTATAGTCCAACTCTCACATCCATACATGACCAGTGGAAAAACCATAGCCTTGACTAGATGGACCTTTGTGGACAAAATAATGTCTCTGCTTTTTAATACACTGTCTAGGTTGGTCATAACTTTCCTTCCATAACTCCTTGGAGGAGTAAGCATCTTTTAATTTCATGGCTGCAATCATCATCTGCAGTGATTTTGGAGCCCCAAAAATAAAGTCAGCCACTGTTTCCACTGTTTCCCCATCTATTTCCTCAAGGTGTGGCAGGACCCAGTTCCATCCACCAGCATCATGAAGCCTCCATGGAAGGCAGGACCTGACAATCAACAGGACTGAGACCCAGCCACTGCTAGCAGCATGCCCACAGAGGTTGAACTGGCCACAACAGAAGGACACATGCAGCCCACATAAAAAGCACCACCAGAACATACAGCTCTCATAACCACAGGTGAGTGCTGGTGGGCTTCACGGTACATTTTTATGTAAGGCCAATTCTCCAAGAGCAAGAAATGTAACTAAACTACATAGGAATACAAATACATAGAAATAAAAACAGTGAAAAAGAGAAAATGAGGCAACAGAGAAATGGGTTCTAGATGAAAGAACAAGATAAAACTCTAGAAGGAGAACTAAGTGAAGTAGAGAAGAAAAGTACCCAGTAAACAGTTTAAGGTAATGACCATAAAGATGCTCAAAGGACTTGGGAAAAGAATAGATGAAGAGAGTAAGAAATTGGAAGTTTTTTTTAACAAAGTTAGAAAATAGAAAGAAGAACCAATCAAGCCTGAAGAATTCATAGCTGAAATAAAAACTACACTAGAAGGAATATGCAGTAGATTAGATGATACAGAGGAACAGATCAGCAAATAAGGAGTAGTAGAAATCACTCAAGCTGAACAGAAGGAAAAAAGAGTCTAAAAAATGAGAGCAGTTTAAGATGTTCTGGGACAACACCAAGCGGACTTACATTTGCATTATAGTAATCTCAGAAGAAGAGGAAGAGAGAGAAAAGAGCAGAAAACATTTGAAAGCATGAGAGCCGAACATTTTCCTAACCTAGAGAGAAAAACAGACATTCAGGTCCAGGAAGCACAGAGAGTCCTAAAGCACAAATTGATCCAAAGAAGACCACCCCAAGACACATCATAGCTAAAATGGCAAAAATTAAAAGTAAAGAAAGAATATTTTTAAAATCAAAGAAGACAACATAGTATACAAGGAAAATCACAAAGGGCTATCAGTTGATTTGAAGTAGAAATTCTGCAGGACAGAATGGAGGAGCATAACACACTAAGGTGACAAAAGGGAAAAAAAAAAAAACTTCAGTCAAGAATATTCAATTTGGCAAAGCTTTATTCATATTTGATGGAAAGACTGAAAGTTTTACACACAGCAAAAGCTAAAAGCACCACCAAACCAGTTATAAAAGACATGTTAAAGGAACTTCTCTAATCTAAAAAGAAAAGGCTGAAAATAGAAATATTAAATCATAATAGGAAAACTTTTATTGCTAAAGGGAAATATACAGCAAAGATAACAGATAAATCAATCAACTTATAAAACTAGTAAGAAAGATAAAAGACAAAAGTAGTAAAATCTTGTACATCCACAATAAGCAGTTAAGGGATACACAAAACAAAAAGATGCAAAATTTAATGTTAAAAACAATAAACTAGCTGTTGTTGTTCAGTTGCTCAGTTGTGTCTGACTCTTTTTGACCCCATGGACTGCAGCACACCAGGTTTCCCTGTTCTTCACTATCTCCCAGAATTTGCTCAATCTCATGTCCACTGAGTCAGTGATTCCATCCAAACATCTCATCCTCTGTCACCCCCTTCTCCTCCTGCCCTCAATCTTTCCCAGAATCGGTGTCTTTTCCAATGAGCCAGCTCTTTGCATCAGATGGCCAAAGTATTGGAACTTCAGCTTTAATATCAGGATTTACAACGAATATTCAGGGTTGATTTCCTTTAAGATTGACTGGTTTGATTTCCTTGCTGTCCAAGGGCCTCTTAGGAAGGGAGGTGTCCTCTGCCTGTCTGAGTTATTGACATTTGTCCCAGCCAGCCCAGCATGATGCACTCTGCATATAAGTTAAATAAGCAGGGTGACAGTATAGAGCCTTGATGTATTCCTTTCCAATTTTGAACCAGTCCGTTGCTCCATGAAACTAGTGGGAGATGGTAGAAAAGCAGGATTGTTAAAATGTGTTTGAATTGAGATTAGCAACTTAAAATAACCATATAGATATATAGAGATATTATTTGCTATATATAAACCTCATAGAATCCACAAGCCAAACATCTATATTAGGTATCTACACACACACACACACACACACACACAAAGGAAAAAACCCAAAAATAGTGGTCATCAAAGTACAAGGGGCAGTGATAAAAGAAGAAGAAAGTGGGAAAGAAGAAACACAGAAACAAAGCTAAAACAAGTAACAAAATGACAAGTATATACTTATCAATAATTATTTTAAATATAAATGGACCACATGCTCCAACCAAAAGACATAGAGTAGCTGAACTGAGACAAAAACAGAACTCAGATATATGTTGCTTACAAGAGACTCATTAAAGATCTAAAGAAAAACACAGACTGGAAGTGAAGCTATGGAAAAAGATATTTCATGCAAAAGATGTTTCATTTCATGAAAATAAAAAGAAATATGAGATATCAATACTTACATCAGACAAAATAGACTGTAAAGCAAAGGCTGTAATAAGAAACAAAGAAGAATATTACATAATTATCAATGGATAAATCCAAGAAGAAAATATAATTATTGCAAATACATATGCACTGAACACAGGACAACCTCAATACATAAAGCAAATATTGAAGGACATAAAGGGAAAAACTAAAAGTAACACAAAAATAGAAGAATACTTTATCATCCCATTTACAGCAATGGACAAATCACCCAAATGTAAAATCAGCAAGGAACACTGATCTTAAAAGACATATTAGATGAAATGGACTTTAGCAGATGCATATAGAACATTCCACCCTCAAACAGCAGAATATACATTCTTTTTAATTATACAGGAACACTCTCCAGGATGAATCACATGGTAAGCCTCAGTAAACTTAAGACTCCTGAAATTCTATCAAGCATCTTTCCTAACCAAAATGCCATGAGACTGGAAATCAACCACAAGAAAAAAATGGCAAAAAACACAAACACTTGAAGACTAAACAATATGATACTAAACATCCAATGCATTTCTGAAGAAAGCAAAGGAGAAATCCAAAATTGTCTGGAAACAAATGAAAGCCAAACAAAATAATCCAAAATATATGGGCTGCATTAAAAGCAGTTCTAAGAGTGCATTTATAGCAATGCAAGCTTATCTAACTAAACAAGAAAAATCTCAGATAAACAACCTAACCTTCCACCTAAAAGAACTAGAAAAAGAACAAACAAAATCCAAAGTTAATAGAAGAAAAGAAATTATAAAGATCAAAGCAGAAGCAAATGAAATAGAGACTAAAAAAGAAATGGAAAATATCAATGAAACTAAGAGCTGGTTCTTTAAAAAGACAAAATAATAAAACCTTACCCAGACTCACCAAGAAATAGGGAGAAGACCTACATCAATAAAATCAGAAATGAAAGAAAAGTTACAGTCAATACCAAAGAAATAAAAAGGATAGTAGAGACCACTACAATCATACACAGTAATCTAGACAAAATGGGCAAATCCTAGAAATGTACACTCTCCCGGGAATAAGGAAGACATAGAAAATACGAAGAGAACAATTATCAATAATGAAGTTGAATCAGTAATTTAAAATTCACACACAAAAAATGTAGGATCAGATGGCTTCATGTGAATTCTACCAAATACTTAGAAAAGAGTTAACATCTATCCTTCTCAAACTATTCTTAAAAAATGCAGTTGAGAGGAGGATCTCCCAACTCTTTCTATGAGGTCAGTATTGCCTTGATACAAAAACCATACAAAGACAGCCCTCCCCCAAAAAAATTACAGACCAATCCCATGTTGGCGCTAGTGGTAAAGAACCCACCTGCAAATGCCGGAGATGTAAGAGATAAAGGTTCAATCCCTGGGTCCATAAGATCCACTGGAGGAGGAAATGGCAACCCACTCCAATGTTCTTACCTGGAGAATCCCATGGATTGAGGAACCTGGTGGGCCCATAGAGTCACAGAGAGTCAGACGCAACTGAAGTGATTTAGCACAGAGCATAGCACCACTTGTGAACATAAATGCAAAAATTTTCAACAAAATATTAGCAAATTGGACCCAACAATATATTAAAAAGATTACATACCATGTTCAAGTGAATTTAATCCAGGAATTAATGTATTTTTCAATATCTGCAAATCAATCAATGTTATACACCCCACTAACAAATTGAAGCATGAAGCCATGTGATCATCTCAATAGATGCAGAAAAGATTCTGACAAAATTCAATATCCATTTTTTATTAAAAAAAAAAAACTCTCAACAAAGTGGGTGTAGAGGAAACATACCTCAACATAATAAAGGCTATATATGGAAAACTCACCGCTGACATCATACCCAATGATGAAAAGCTGAAAGTATTTCCACTCAGATCAAGAAAAAGACAAGGATGCCCACATTCACCATTTTTGCTCAAAGTAGTATTGGAAGTCTTAGTCATATCAATCAGACAAGAAAAAAATAAATGAATTCAGATAGGAAAGGAAAAAGTAAAATTAATCATTATTTGCAGATGTGTTACTATACATAAAAACTTCTAAAGATGCCACTCCCCACCTAACAACAACAACAAAAATTACCAAAACCCATCAGTAAATTCAGTAAATTTGAAGGATAGAAAATTAATAACAGAAATCTGTTGCATTTCCATATACTAACAATGAACTAACAGAAACAGAAGACAAAAAAAAAAAAACGCATTCACAATTTTATCAAAAAGAATAAAATACCTGGGAACAAATGTAACTAAGGAAGTGGAAGACCTATTCACAGAAAACTATAAGAAATTGAGAAAAGCAGTTAAAGATGACACAAGTAAATGAAAAGATAAACTATGCTCATGGATTGGGATAATCAATGTTAAAATGACCATACCACCCAAGGCAATCTACAGATTCAATGCATCCCTATCAAACTGCCAATGGCATTTTTTTCACAGAACTAGAACAAATAATTCTAAATTTTGTGGAAATATAAAATATCTAAACTAGCCAAAAAAAAAAAAAAAATTGAAGAACAAAGCTGAAGGTATCATGTGCCCTGATTTCAAAATATACCACAAAACTACAATAAGCAAAATAGTGTGGTACTGGCATAAAAACAAACATATAGATCAATGGGTCAGAATAGAGAGCTCAGAAATGAATCCACTTACATAGGTAATTAATCTATGACAAAGGAAACAAGAATATCCAGTGGGAAACTACAATCCCATCAATAAATGGTGTTTGGAAAACTGGACAGCTACATAGAAAATAACCAAACTGGACAATTCTTGTACCACAAAAATAAACTCAGAATGGATTAAAGTCTTTAAAGTAAGACTTGAAACCACAGAAATCCTAGAATAAAGCCTGCTATACACTCTTTGACATTGGTCTTAGTAATAATTTTTTTGGATTTGTTTCCTCGGGCAAGGAAAACAAAAGCAAAATAATAGGACTATTTCAAACTAAAAATTTTTGCTTAACAAAGGAAATTATCAACAAATTGAAAATTTAATCTACCTAATGGAAGATGATATTTGTAAATGATATATCTGACAAGGGGTTAATATCCAAAATATACAAAGAACTCATACAACTCAACATCAAAAAAAAAAAAAAGGAAGTGCCATACAATCCAACAATTCTACTTCTAGACATTTAAGAAAAATTGAAAAATATATATGCACTCTTCTGTTCACTGCTGAATTATTTTCAGTAGCCAAGATATGGAAGCAACCTAAGTGCCCATCAATCAATAAATGAATAAAGAAAGATATTAGACAGAGAGACAGAGGCTCTAGTGAAATATTACTTAGCCACAAAAAAAAAAAAATGAAATCTTGCCATTTGCAATTATATGGATGGACTTAAATGGTGATATGATAAGTGAAATGAGACAAATACTGTATAAGAAAAATAATGTATATTTTCACTTATATGTGGAATATAATAAACAAAGCAAATGAACAAAGGGAAACAGCCATATATACTGAGAACAAATATGTGATAATTAAAGGGGAGAAGGTTTGGTGGAGGAGAGAAATAAGTGGGGAAGATTAAAAGGCACAAACTTCCAGTTGCTACTTAAATAAGTATGTAAGAAGTGTACGAGTAAGGGGAAATAGTCAATAACTATGTAATATTCTTCTATGGTGACAGATGACAACTTGACTTATGGTGATCATTTTGAATAATGTACAATGAATTCTCAGAGTGTTTGAAGTCACTTATACTTCAAAAACAAACAAACTCATTTAAAAAGAGAACAGATTTGTGATTTCTGGAGGAAGGGGTCGGGGAACAGGGTAATTACAAAGCTCCAGGTATAAGATAAATAAGTGCTAGGAATGTAATGTACAATATGGGTCTTCCCTGATGGCTCAGATGATAAAGAATTTGCCTGCAATGCAGGAGAACTGAGTTCGATCCTAGGCTTGGGAAGATCCCCTGGAGAAGGGAATAACTACCCACTCCAGTATTCTTGCCTGGAAAAGTCCATTGACAGAAGAGCCTGGTGGGCTACAGACCATAGGGTTGCAAAGGGATGGGCATGATAAATATAATTAACACTATTGAAAGTTGAGAGTAATTCCTGTGAGTTCTCATCACAAAGAAAAAAATGTATATTTCTTTAATTTTACATCTACATGAAATGATAAATGTTCACTAAACTTATTGTGATAATCATTTCATGATATATGTAAGTCAGATCATTATGCTGCTTGCTGCTGCTGCTAAGTCTCTTCAGTCGTGTCTGACTCTGTGCGACCCCATAGACGGCAGCCCACTAGGCTCCCCCGTCCCTGGGATTCTCCAGGCAAGAACACTGGAATGGGTTGCCATTTCCTTCTCCAATGCATGAAAGGAAAAGTGAAAGTGAAGTCACTCAGTCTTGTCCAACTCTTCACGACCCCATGGACTGCCGCCTACCAGGATCCTCTGTCCATGGTATTTTCCAGGCAAGAGTACTGGAGTGGGTTGCCATTGTCTTCTCCGCATTATACTGTACCTTATACCGTATATTTATACAGTCCTATGTGTCAATTATATCTTAATAAATCTGGAAGGAAAAAAAATAAAGAATAGCCTGTACCATATAAGAAGGTGTAATGCATGAAGCTGTAGTCATCCAACTCCGCTATTTGTCAGGAGCAGGATTTCTGGGAGTTGGAGGAGGTCAATGTATTTAACTGGAAAATACCAACACAAATTCTCATGACTACAAAATACAAAATGTTATGTATAAACGGCATTCCTCAACTTCAAGATTAAAACGGCATTCCTCAACTCAAATAGATTGTATGGTGTCCCAAACTTCTCATTTTCACCCCTTACCTGTCAATTTTCAGCCCGTACCTGTCAATTTTCAAAAAACTAGTCAGAAGCTATTTTTACCACTAAATTTGGGAAGGGATGCATGCTCAGTTGTGTCCAACTTTTTGCAACCCTATGGACTATAGCTCACCAGGCTCCTCAGTCCGTGGAATTTTGCAGGCAAGAATACTAGAGTGGGTTGCCATTTCCTATTCCAGGGGATTTTCCTGACCCAGGGATCAAACTCATATCTCTTGAGTCTCCTGCATTGGCAGGTCGAGTTTTACAATTGGTGCCACCTGGGATATTTGGTGAGGACTGATGATATAAAACTCCTTTCAGAGGACTGTCACCAGATGATCCAAAAGTTTAATTCAGCATGTCTTGAATGCTTTGTGATTTAAAGAGTCTCAAAATTTGCATTCAATCAGTAATAGTAATAAGAAAAAAAGTATTTGCATCACCAATTATCTGACTTCAGGCAGTTTCAGTTTGTAGCATTCTTTTTTATTTTCACTTTCAGTAAAAAATAAAGGAAAACAACCATTTTAAAAGGACATTTTGGTAGTATGTTATTTGTGATTGAGACTAACTTATTTAAATATATATATATATATTTTTTTTTTTTTTATTTACTTCTGGTAATAATTAACCAGAAAAGAAAATGCTGGCCAAAAAAAGAAAAAAATATATATGTATAAATAAAAGAGTTTGGCATCATACCCTGTTGATGTCTACTCAAGAAAAGCAAATCCCATAGCAGTCAATCTTTTAGAGTCTTTGGACAGCCCAGTGAATAGGAGTACAAAGCCTATTGTCCAACAGTGTCATTCAGGAAAGACTAATCCTTAGACAACAAAGAGATAACATGTTTAGCAATAACATGTTACATTCTATATTTTAAATTAGTAAATTATTTTTCAACATGTTTAGGAAATAATACTTTATTTATATGGACTTGTATTCCTAGAGATCATTTCTCAAATGCTTAATATCGTTTACCTCTCTGGGTCCAAGACTGCTTATCCTCTAAGACAGAAATTGGTGGAAGGAAGCATGTGTTTGTGAAGGGGTGCATCTGTACTTCTGAAAGGTGTTTCTTCTCAAATTTCATGATTCTGATTCAGCCTCCTTGCAGTCTGACTTCCCTGTTTGTGGAGTCCAGTCTAACTTCCCAGTTCAAAGATTCCAGTCTAAGGCTATAGTTTATAGCCTTTGGTAGACTGCTGGTGAACAGTGAGCTAGCAATGAATTTCTGCTTTAGAGATAAGGGAATGATACATTTCCATAAAAATTCTAATAGCCATGGAGAAAGACAACAGTATGAGTAATCTTTAAAATCACAATTTTGGAAGAATGCTAAGTTCTATCAAATAGTAAAATTCCATTTTGAAAATCAAACCACAGAGAGGCAAACAGTTCTACTATAATGTAAATAGTAAAGCTTACTACATATTTGTAAGAGTGAGAAATTTGATTTTGAAATATACAGACCTGAATGTGTGTTCCCAAATCATACCAATAAAAACATCCATTTCCCATTTTGTGTTACCTATCTAAATGACTTTTAACAATGATAGATAAAAATTAAAATTTTTGCATTGTTGACACTTTTTAAGTACAGTTCTTATTTTTCAGTTCTTTTCCTAAATAGTTTTACAATATGTATTTGGTCTCATAACTGAAGGTAACAAAAATAATCAATGTTGGACATGATTCAGAGTAGCTCTCTTGTATTTCTCCATGTCTTGCAAGTGAGGCACTGACTTACATTGTTCCTTTGTTTTCAGTGATGATTGTTGTATAAAAGGCCTTGGAAGATACATATAGCATTCTTTGCTGGAGCAAAACACAGAAATGCCTATCCAGGTCTTTAACTTCAGAGTTCTTTTCCTGCAGTTCAACCCACCCGTAGTAATATTGCCTGGAAAATTCCATGAACAGAAGAGCCTGGCCAGCTACAGTCCATGGGGTCACAAAGAGTTGGACACAACTGAGCACACCGAACTCAACTCTGAATGTAATCATCATCCGACCCTTTAGGACTAGGAAAACCAGCTCACAAATGCTGACACTCTGGCTAACTGCTAATGCTGTGAGGAGTAAACTGTCTTTTGTCCCTGACCCAGGAGTTTCATGTCCTCAACTTGCATTATTAAATGTCAGGCAAACTTTCAAGCTTATGAGTAAAATATCAAACTCTTCAGTCCTTGACAATCAGGTGTATTGAAGTGAAGATAAATCTCATAGTTGGACATAATGAAAGTTAGTAACGGGCCTATTATTTTATCGGGTTACAACAGAGATAGCCAACTTTTTCTTAATGGTCCTGTTAATAAGTATTTTAGGGTTTTAGGGCCTTACATTCCCTTTTACAGCTACTCAACTCTGCTGTTATAGCACAAAATCACCATAGCTAGTACACAAATGATAAGCATGGCCATATTCCTATAAAACTTTATTTGTAGATACTAAACTTTGAATTCTCTATAAATTCACATGTAATTAAAATTTTTAAATAGTTTTTCCAACCATTTAAAAAAAATTTAAAACCACAATTAGCTCACAGGTTATATAAAAGCAAATGTCAGACTGAATTTGGTTCATGAAACAACCACTGGAATAGAAAATGATGGCCAAAAAAAAAAAAAAATTAAACATATTAGTTTATTTTTTGTTCTTTCTGTTTTAAGATATTTGGAAGAACTACAGACACATGGAGGATTTAAGATAGGAAATGGTTTTATAAGGAGAGTATAAAAATTGTCTCTTAACACTTCACTTTCCAACTTCAGATTCTAATGATGTTGATTTGTTTGCTTTATTGTCTAGAGTGCTTATATGAACTTTCACTTTCACTTTCAAAAAGGATAATTAGATTAACTTTTCAATTTCCTTTGAACAATAATGATTTTAATAATTTTTGTGGTATTTTGCATATATTCTTTAGGTATCTTTTAATTTAGTCTTCCATGAGACCCTTTAACTGGTAGACATCATACATACATATAATTAGTTTGTAAGGCCTCAAAAGCCTTGTGCCCATAAAGAACAGAATAAGCAAAGACATTTTCCTGCCATGTTATATTATATTAAATTTTATTGTTCTTTCTTGCCATCTTCTGTTTGACCACATCCAATTTACCTTGGACTTCCCAGGTGGCACTAGTGGTAAAAAAAACCAGCCTGCCAATGCAGGAGTGTAAAAGATGTGGGTTCGATCCCTAGGTCAGGGAGATCTCCTGGAGAAGGGCATGGAAACCTTCTCTGTATTCTTACCTGGAGGATCCCATAGACAGAGAAGCCTGGCAGGCTATGGTCCATAGTGTTGTCGAGTCAGACATGACTGCAGCAACTTAGAATGCACGCATGAATTACCTTGGTCAAGAGGGAGATGCCTAGAGTGAACATCGATATTTCAGGAATCAGGGAACTCAAATAGATGGGAATAGGTGAATTTAATTCAGATTACCATTATATTTACCACCCCTTAGAGTAGCCCTCATAGTTAACAAAAGAGTCAGAAATTCAGGACTTGGGTGCAATCTCAAAAGTAACAGAATGATCTCAGTTCATTTCCAAGGAAAACCATTCAACATTACAGTAATCCAAGTCTATGCCCCAACCACTATTGCTGAAGAAGCTGAAGTATAATGGTTCTATGAACACATACACCAAAAAAAAAAAAAAAAAGAAGACTTGTTCTTTTCATCATAGGGGAATGAAATGCAAAAGAAAGAAGTCAAAAGATAGCTGGAATAACAGGAAAGTTTGGTCTAGGAGTATAAAATGAAGCAGGGAAAAGACTAACAGAGTTTTGCCAAGAGAACACATTGGTCATTGAAAATACCCTTTTCCAACAACACAAGAGATGACTCTACACATGGACATCACCAGATAGTCGATACCAAAATCAGGCTGATTGTGTTCTTTGCAGCTGAACATGAAGAAGCTCTATACAGTCAGCAAAACCAAGGCCTGGAGCTGACTGTGGATCAGATCACAAGCTCCTTAATGCAAAATTCACCCTTAAATTGAAGAAAGTAGGGACAACCACTAGGCCATTCAGATATGCCTAAATTAAACTCCTTATGCTTATAAGGTTAAAGTGACAAATAGACTCAAGGGATTAAATCTGACACATTGCTTGAAGAACTATGGATGGAGGTTCAAAACACTGTACAGGAAGAGGTGACCAAAATGATCCCAAAGGAAAAAAAAAATGAAAGAAGGAAAATTGGTTGTTTAAGGAGGTCTTACAAATAGCTGAGAAAAGACGTGAAGGGCAAAGCAGAAAAGGGAAGGATATACCCAACCAAATGCAGAGTTTCAAGGAATAGAAAGGTGAGATAAGAAAGCCTTCTTGGTGAACAATACAATGAAATAGAGGAAAACAATGGAATGGGAAAGACTAGAGATCTCTTCAAGAAAATTAGAGATACCAAGGGAAATTTTCATGCAAAGATAGGCTATAAAGGACAGAAATGGCAAGGACCTAACAGAAGCAAAAGAGATCAAGAAGAGGTGGCAAGGATACACAGAAGAACTGTACAAAACAATCTTAATAACCTATATAGCCACTCTGGTTCGGTCTCACCTAGATCCAGACATCATGGAGTGTGAAGTCAAGTGGGCTGAGGAAACATTACTATGAACAAAGCTAGTGGAGGTGATGGAATTCCAGCTGAGGTATTTAAAATCATAAAAGATAGTACTTTTAAGGTGCTATATTCAATATGTTAGCAAATTTGGAAAACTCAGCAATAGCCACAGGACTGGAAAAGCTCAGTTTTCATTCCAATCCCAAAGGAGGTCAGTGCCAAAGAATGTTCAAACTACTGTATAATTGTGCTCATTTCACATGCTAGCAAGGTAGTGCTAACAATCCTTCAAGCTATGGATTTTAAATACATGTACCGAGAACTTCCAGATGTCCAGGCTGGATTTAGAAAAGGCAGAGGAACCAGAGATCAAATGGCCAACTTCTGTTTGACCATAGAAAAATCAAGAGAATTGCAGAAAAACATCTACTTCTGCTTCATTGACTATGCTATAGCCTTTGACTGTGTGGATCACAACAAATGGTAGAAAATTCTTAAAAAGATAAGAATACCAGACCAGCTTATTTGCCTCCTTAGAAACCTGTATGAAGATCAAGATGCAACAGTTAGCAACATACATGGGAAAATGGACTGGTTCCAAATCAGGAAAGAGGACGTTAAGGCTACATATTGTCACCCTGCTTATTTAACTTATATGCAGAGTACGTCATGAGAAATGCTGGACTGGATGAAGCACAAGCTGGAATCAAGATTTCTGGGAGAAATATCAATAACTTCAGATATGCAGATGACACCACACTTATGACAGAAAGTGAAGGAGAATTAAAGAGCCTTTTGATGAGAGTGAAAAAGATGGCTTAAAACTCAACACTGAAAAAACTAAGATCATGGCATACAGTCCCATCACTTCATGGCAAATAGATGGGGAAACAATGGAAACAGTGACAGACTTTATTTTTCAGGCCTCCAAAATCACTACAGATGGTGACTACAGCCATGAAATTAAAACACGCTTGCTCATTGGAAGAAAAGTTATGACCAACCTAGACAGAATATTAAAAAGCAGAGACATTACTTTGCCAACTAAGGTCCATCTAGTCAAAGATATGGTTTTTCCATTAGTCATGTATGGATGTGACAGTTGGACCATAAGGAAACCTGAGCACCAAAGAATTAATGCTTTTGAACTGTCCTTCTGGAGAAGCCTCTTGAGAGTCCCTTGGACTGCATGGAGATCCAACCAGTCCATCCTAAAGGAAATCAGTCCAAATATTCATTGGAAAGACTGATGCTGAAGCTGAAACTCTTGGCCACCTGATGCAAAGAACTGACTCATTGGAAGACCCTCATGCTGGGAAAGATTAAGGCAAGAGAAGAAGGGGGCAACAGAGATTGAATGGCATCACTGACTCAATGGACATGAGCTTGAGTAAACTCTGGGATTTGGTGACGGACAGGGAGGCCTGGTGTGCTGCAGTCCATGGGGTCATAAAGAGTCAGATGCAACTGAGGGACTGAACTGAACTGATTGTCACCCTGCTTATTTAACTTATATGCAGAGTACCTCATGTGAAATTCTGGGCTGGATGAATCACAGGCTGAAGTCAAGATTGATGAGAGAAATATCAACAACTTCAGATATGCAGATGATACCACTCTAATGGCAGAAAGTGAAGAGGAAATAAAGAACCTCTTGATGAAGGTGAAAAAGGAGAATGTAAAAGTTGGCTTAAAACTCAACATTCAAAAACTCTAGTCAAGGCATCCAATCCCGTCACTTCATGGCATAGATGGGGAAAAAAATGGAAACAGTGGCAGATTTTCTTGTGGGGGGCTCCAAAATCACTGTCGATGGTGACAGCAGCCAGGAAATTAACAGATGCTTGATTTTTGGAAGAAAAGCCCTGACAAACCTTGACACTGTTGTAAAAGCAGAGACAACACTTTGCCAACAAAGGTCCATATAGTTAAAGTTATGGTTTTTCCAGTAGTCACGTAAAGATGTGAGAGTTGGACCATAAAGAAGACTGGGCATTGAAGAATTGATGCCTTCAAACTGTGGTGGTGGAGAAGATGCCTGAGAGTGCCTTGGACTACAAGGAGACCAATCAATCCTAACAGAAATCAACCCTGAATATTCACTGGAAGAACTGATGCTGAAGTTCTAATACTTTGGCCACCTGATACAAAGAGCCGACTCATTGGAAAAGACCCTGATGCTGGGAAAGATTGAAGGCAGAAGGAGAAGGGGACGACAGGATGAGATGGTTGGATGGCATCACCGACTCAATGGACATGAGTCTGAGCAAACTCCAGGACATAGTGAAGAAGAGGGAAGCCTGGTGTGCTGCAGTCCATTGGGGTCACAAATAGTAGGACACGACTTGGTGACTGAACAACAAAATGATTCACTCAAAGTCAAACATTATTTAAACCATTTTGATAACTTAAAGGAAGCATCTAGAACAGTGCCTGGCAGTTAGTACAGGTCCAATATATAATATCTTGTCCGCTATTAACAAATGTTGGCTTTATTATTAATATTACCTTGAAGTTTTACTTCAGCTTACCTGAACTGAGTCATGTAAGATTTTCCACATCTTTCATTTATTTCCAAACAAGAAAGCAAAATATGCACTCATTTGCATAATGCTTATGTCTGAATTTGGATTCATACCTATATAAAGTTTGCTTTGGTGAAATGTATGTCTCTGTTTCTTCTCAAGGAAGGAATTTAGAAACAATCAGCAAACATTTGAAATAGTGAATGAGTGAGTGAAACTGTCATAATCAACTTGACCTTAAACTCACTGACTTACCCAGAACATACAGTTCAGAAGGCAGATTTCATAAAGATTCTTAAACTAGATTAGCTGTGTTTTACTTTTCTGTTTAAATTATCCATTTTTTTCACCATGAATACAGATTAATGAGTGACCCAGCAGAACAAGACCCCACAGTTTGACCCTAATCAGCACCAAATAATATCCCCGAGTAAATATATTGCCTGATTTGCTGCATAATAGCCTTTGAGCAACACCCAAGTCACAAGTCAACAGGTGGCTTTGTGTTTCTCACACACACATTCCTATACCGAGATAGTATTTTCAGGCAAGACTTAAAATTTTCTGTAGGCTTGAAGTAAACCTATTCTTTATAAATCAATATTAGACTAATAATATTAGCTTTTTGCCAAGAGAAGAGTGATAACCCTATTGCAGCTTGGTTGACGACAAACACTTTGGTAATTTCTTAGAAAAAGAATTTCCTGTTGATCATTAAAAGCCAAATTTTGTGTTACTTCCCCACCTGGATTAAATAAATACTATTAGTTTTTCAACTGTGTACAATAAATATGGATTTCAAGACTTATTTGTCTGTATTTCTTAAAATATTTATGAACATTGAACAGATGAATTTGTTTTAAACCTATTTTTTTCATTTGAACACTTTTCCCGATGGTTTTTAATATGGATACTGTTCATCCCATATTGAATAAAGCAACTTTTACTTTATATAATATCTTGACCCAAATCATATTGTCTCCATAAATATTTTACAGTCTGTGGGCAACAAAATCATGATTACCACAGTCACGTCTGCACTGGCAGGTAATACACCATAAAACATGGGTTGTTTTCTCTCCTCTAGTTTTTGAGAGAGGGAATTGGTGTCTGCATTTGCCCAAGTGGGTTTTTTTTCTTTTCTCTTTTTTAACACTAACTAGCTCCTTTGGGGTAAGATGTTAGAAACATGGGTCTGTGCCAAGTTACTTTCTGTATAAAATTCATAAAAGAACAAGAAAACATGGCTCATTTTACTTCTTTCCAGCTGGTTTTCTCTGAAAGAAGAAAGTTTGAGGCTTTCATTATCCTGAATAATAGAATGAAACTACTCCATGACTGACTGGGAAGAAGCTATAGTGCTATTGAAAAGAGCAAAGTAAAATAAAGTGGAGATATTTCTTTCTTTTAAGAGCTGGCAATCTTCTCTCCTTTTAGTGACTGATTTGTCACATACTTTGAAATTAGAGTATTTCATATAAACATCGATACTTTGAAAATGTGCTTAAAGAGATTCAGGAAAGATAATATGGTTTATAAGTTCCTTAGGTCACCTTTTGCTCTTATAGTACAAAAAGCACTGATACACTTGATCTCTCAGTGAAATGCAACCATCTTGATAATTGAACAAGGTGGGTTTTTGCATTAGTGCTTCTCTCCCCACAACCCCAGAAATGGTACAATCATTTTATTCTTGTTTAATTCTTACCTACTAAGGTAAGCTAAATAAAATTTGTATATTCAGTAAAAGATTTCTTTAAATATCTAGGAACCAGGCAGTCATTTCACAGAGAAACCCCTTTAGCATTTGTTTCTATTAATTAATTATCAGTCTAGCCAGAAACTACCCTGTCTAAATAGTTTTTAAAATAATAGAGAAGTAACAGAATGAATACACATTTTTGTGTTTATGCTTTTTCTGTTGGCTCACGATAAAATAGCTATGTAACTTTTGTGTGAAGTAATAATAAAGTATGCTTCTGTGAATTTATGTAAGTATTCAGAGGAAGCTTGACTTGGCAATCAAATGATATTTAATACATGATATGATATAGTTCTTGGAAAGGCAAATGCAATCATCTCCATAGCACCTTATAATCACAACTGGATTGGTATAGTGACTATTGCTTGTGGACCTTCATGTCTTTCCTCCCAGCTTCTTCCTTCCAATAATAGACACTGCTTTGCTTGGGCAAGGGTTGGAAATACAAGCAAGGCAAAGCCTGGCTACAGTGAAAGCTGCGAGGGACAGGCACCAGTATTCAACCAGCGTAACTGGGGGATTTTTCACATTGGTGCTTACGGAGAAAAAGTCTTTTTCTTTTGTATGTTTAAGACACTGTAAAGATGCAAATTTGGAGCTCCCAATCACTGAATCTCCTACAGTGGTTTCAGCAGTCCAGGAAATTGAAGTTGGCACGTAAAACAGATCAGAGATGAAGCAAAGGGAACTCTGATGGTGTTTAAATCTTGACTTCCATTTGTCCCCAAAGCAACTCTATTCCTCATTTTCACATAATCTGGTCATGTAAGGCAACAAATCCCTCATTTTAGCTGAAATATTTTTACTTGGGTTTCTTTCTTTCTCAGCAAAAATAGTCCTGACCAAGGAATGTATGAATACAATTAGCTTCTGTTAGATGTCAGTTTAGAAAGATTGAAGGTACACCTGGCCCAAATCTCTCTTCCATCAGTTTTTCAAGATCCTAGGAAAACCTTGAGATTCTAGTTCAAGCGTATATGTCCCCTACAATAAACAAGCATTAAGAAATTGTTTCTGATCTCTGGTTTGCAGATGTCAGAATAAATACAATATTATCTTCTTCTTCTCTTGAAAATCCTCTAAAGTACTAGAAGAATTTTTTACATTTATATATGCTAAGAAACTTTATTTTTATAAGATTAAATGTCTCTAGTAGTAAGACTAGAAACACAAACTCTATCTTAAACAAAATTGAGTGTTGTCTATTCCACCCAAATATAATTTTTTAAATGACAAAAGTAAAGATCACACAGAGGTACAGAATGTCACTTGTAACTACTGATCTCAAATAAAGAAGACTCAGTTCTTCAAAATACGTCAAAGTGCCCAGAAGATACAAATAAGGAAGGAAACATACTGATTCTGATAATGATATTGATTGCATGGATTACAGTTGGTAACTTGTGTAGGACCTCACTAACACGAAAAGAAGCAGGGAACGCTGGGCAGAATGAGGAAACATATAGTCAGGCTATTTTTGCAGGAAGCAGTCTACATATGAGACACCATAGGGGAAAGTGAGTCTAAATTTCAAGCAGCCCTAGAGCTGCATATTCTCATTGCCTGAGAATAAATAAAGATTAAGACAATCCCCTACCCCAATACACACACACAAGAATCTTGAGAGTGAGCCAAGAACACTAACCCAGAACACTGAATTAGTCTCTCCTCTCCATGAAGCTCCTTCTGAACAAAATATTCAGGTAGAATTCTTATAATTTAAAAATGACTAATTATTCAAGATTATCACAATAGTATCTATATACAAATATTACAGATAAAAGGATAAACAAATGGCAGGCAAAAATAGTCAACACTATACATATATATGCATGCATGTGTGTACATATATACGTACAAACGCATGCATATATAAAAAGTGCGATTAATACCTTGCCATAAACTAACGAAAGGTGAAATAAAGCAATATTTGATGGATATATAAACTGAAGGCAGCAACAGCTAGGATAAGAAAAGGAAGAGAAACTTAGAGGTCACAGTCACATTATAGTCAACACAAAACAAACGCTGCAGATTATACAGCTAGACATACAGAAGATAGGAGTGAGAAAAATGAGCAAAAGTAAATGAAAATGAACCTAGATATTAAATATTTTTTAGAAAGATAATAATAGATACAAGGTATGATAAAGGAGATTCAATATATGCATAACTGGTATTTCTGAAATGTGAAATCTCAGTAAATAGGAAAAAAAATGTCAAAGGTTCTATAAAAGAAAATTTTCCAGGAAAAAATGTTTTCAAATAGACAAAAAGCTCACTATGCTCCAAATAGCTGTGAAAAGAAGAGAAGCAAAAAGCAAAGGAGAAAAGGAAAAATATAAGCATCTGAAACCAGAGTTCCAAAGAATAGCGAGAAGAGATAAGAAAGCCTTCTTCAGCGATCAATGCAAAGAAATAGAGGAAAACAACAGAATGGGAAAGACTAGAGATCTCTTCAAGAAAATCAGAGATACCAAAGGAACATTTCATGCAAAGATGGCTTAATAAAGGACAAAAATGGTATGGACCTAACAGAAGCAGAAGATATTAAGAAGAGGTGGCAAGAATACACAGAAGAACTGTACAAAAAAGATCTTCACAACCAATATAATCACGATGGTGTGATCACTGACCTAGAGCCAGACATCCTGGAGTGTGAAGTCAAGTGGGCCTTAGAAAGCATCACTATGAACAAAGCTAGTGGAGGTGATAGAATTCCAGTTGAGCTATTCCAAATCCTGAAAGATGATGCTGTGAAAGTGCTGCACTCAATATGGCAGCCAACTTGGAAAACTCAGCAGTGGCCACAGGACTGGAAAAGGTCAGTTTTCATTCCAATCCCAAAGAAAGGCAATGCCAAAGAATGCTCAAACTACCGCACAATTGCACTCATCTCACACGCTAGTCAAGTAATGCTCAAAATTCTCCAAGCCAGGCTTCAGCAATACATGAACCGTGAACTTCCTGAAGTTCAAGCTGGTTTTAGAAAAGAAAGAGGAACCAGAGATCAAATTGCCAACATCCGCTGGATCATGGAAAAAGCAAGAGAGTTCCAGAAAAACATCTATTTCTACTTTATTGACTATGTCAACGCCTTTGACTGTGTGGATCACAATAAACTCTGGAAAATTCTGAAAGAGATGGGAATACCAGACCACCTGATCTGCCTCTTGAGAAATTTGTATGCAGATCAGGATGCAACAGTTAGAACTGGACATGGAACAACAGACTGTTTCCAAAAGGAGTACGTCAAGGCTGTATATTTTCACCCTGCTTTTTTAACTTCTATGCAGAGTACATTATGAGAAACGCTGGACTGGAAGAAACACAAGCTGGAATCAAGATTGCCAGGAGAAATATCAATCACCTCAGAAATGCAGATGACACCACCCTTATGGCAGAAAGTGAAGAGGAACTAAAAAGCCTCTTGATGAAAGTGAAAGAGGAGAGTGAAAAAGTTGGCTTAAAGCTCAATATTCAGAAAACGAAGATCATGGCATCCGGTCCCATCACTTCATGGGAATAGATGGGGAAACAGTGGAAACAGTGTCAGACTTTATTTTTCTGGGCTCCAAAATAACTGCAGATGGTGACTGCAGCCATGAAATTAAAAGACGCTTACTCCTTGGAAGGAAAGTTATGACCAACCTAGATAGTATATTCAAAAGCAGAGACATTACTTTGCCAACAAAGGTTCATCTAGTCAAGGCTATGGTTTTTCCTGTGGTCATGTATGGATGTGAGAGTTGGACTGTGAAGAAGGCTGAGCACCAAAGAATTGATGCTTTTGAACTGTGGTGTTGGAGAAGACTCTTGAGAGTCCCTTGAACTGCAAGGAGATCCAACCAGTCCATTCTGAAGGATATCAGCCCTGGGATTTCTTTGGCAGGAATGATGCTAAAGCTGAAACTCCAGTACTTTGGCCACCTCATGCAAAGAGTTGACTCATTGGAAAATACTCTGATGCTGGGAGGGATTGGTGGCAAGAGGAGAAGGGGATGACAGAGGATGAGATGGCTGGATGGCATCACTGACTCGATGGACGTGAGTCTCAGTGAACTCCGGGAGTTGGTGATGGACAGGGAGGCCTGGCGTGCTGTGATTCATGGGGTCGCAAAGAGTTGGACACAACTGAGTGACTGGTCTGATCTGATCTGATGCTCCAGATGGGAAAAATAATGATACAAATGGTCATATCCTAGTAAAGAAGCTAAAATTAAAATATAAAGAAAGATTCCCTTAAGCTATAAAAGTGCTGCACTCATTATGCCGACTATTTGGAAAACTCAGCAGTGGCCACAGACTGGAAAAGGTCAGTTTTCATTCCAATCCCAAAGAAAAGCAATGCAAAAGAATGGCCGAACTACCACACAATTGCACTCATTTCACATGCCAGCAAGATTATGCTCAAAATCTTACAAGCTAAGCTTCAGCAGTATGTGAACTGAGAACTTCTAGATGTACAAGCTGGATTTAGGAAACACAGATGAACCAGAGATTAAAAAGCCAACGTACGCTGGATCATAGAAAATGCAAAGGAATTAAAAAAGAAAATCTAATTTTGCTTCATTGACTTTGCTAAACCTTTGACTGCGTGGATCACAACAAACAATTAAATACTCTTAAATGGATGGGAATACCAGACCACATTACCTGCCTCCTGAGAAACCTGTATGTAGGACAAGAAGGAACAGTTAGAACTTGACATGGAACAATGGACTGGTTCCAAATAGGGAAAGGAGTACTTGAAGGCTGTATATTGTCACCCTGCTTATTTAACTTATATTCAGAGATCAGTTCAGTTCAGTCGCTCAGTCGTGTCCGACTCTTTGTGACCCCATGAATCACAGCACGCCAGGCCTCCCTCTCCATCACCAACTCCCGGAGTTCACTCAGACTCACGTCCATCGAGTCAGTGATGCCATCCAGCCATCTCATCCTCTGTCGTCCCCTTCTCCTCCTGCCCCCAATCCCTCCCAGCATCAGAGTTTTTTCCAATGAGTCAACTCTTCGCATGAGGTGGCCAACGTACTGGAGTTTCAGCTTTAGCATCATTCCTTCCAAAGAACACCCAGAGCTGATCTCCTTTATAATGGTTGGATCTCCTTGCAGTTCAAGGGACTCTCAAGAGTCTTCTCCAACACCACAGTTCAAAAGCATCAATTCTTCGGCACTCAGCCTTCTTCACAGTCCAACTCTCACATCCATACATGACCACAGGAAAAACCATAGCCTTGACTAGAGGGACCTTTGTTGGCAAAGTAATGTCTCTGCTGTTCAATATGTTATCTAGGTTGGTAATAACTTTCCCTCCAAGGAGTGTCTTTTAATTTCATGGCTGCAGTCACCATCCACAGTGATTCTGGAGCCCAAAAAGATAAAGTCTGATACTGTTTCCACTGTTTCCCCATCTATTTCCCATGAAGTGATGGGACCAGATGCCATGATTTTCTTTTTCTGAATGTTGAGCTTTAAGCCCACTTTTTCACTGTCCTCTTTCACTTTCATCAAGAGGCTTTTTAGTTCCTCTTCACTTTCTGCCATAAGGGTGGTGTCATCTGCATATCTGAGGTGATTGATATTTCTCCCGGCAATCTTGATTCCAGCTTGTGTTTCTTCCAGTCCAGCGTTTCTCATGATGTACTCTGCATAGAAGTTAAAAAAGCAGGGTGGAAATATACAGCCTTGACGTACTCCTTTTCCTATTTGGAACCAGTCTGTTGTTCCAGGTCCACTTCTAACTGTTGCTTCCTGACCTGTATACAGGTTTCTCAAGAGGCAGATCAGGTGGTCTGGTATTCCCATCTCTTTCAGAATTCACCACAGTTTATTGTGACCCACACAGTCAAAGGCTTTGACATAGTCAATAAAGTAGAAATAGATGTTTTTCTGTAACTCTCTTGCTTTTTCCGTGATCCAGCAGATATTGGCAATTTGATCTCTGGTTCCTCTTTCTTTTCTAAAACCAGCTTGAACTTCCGGAAGTTCACGATTCACGTGCTGCTGAAGCCTGGCTTGAAGAATTTTGAGCATTACTTGACTAGCGTGTGAGATGAGTGCAATTGTGCTGTAGTTTGAGCATTCTTTGGCATTACCTTTCTTTGGGATTGGAATGAAAACTGACCTTTTCCAGGCCTGTGGCCACTGCTGAGTTTTCCAAGTTGGCTGCCATATTGAGTGCAGCACTTTCACAGCATCATCTTCCAGGATTTGAAATAGCTCCACTGGAATTCCATCACCTCCACTAGCTTTGTTCATAGTGATGCTTTCTAAGGCCCACTTGACTTCACACTCCAGGATGTCTGGCTCTAGGTCAGTGATTACACCATCGTGATTATATTGGTCATGAAGATCTTTTTTGTACAGTTCTTCTGTGTATTCTTGCCACCTCTTCTTAATATCTTCTGCCTCTGTTAGGTCCATACCATTTCTGTCCTTTATCAAGCCCTTCTTTGCATGAAATGTTCCCTTGGTATCTCTAATTTTCTTGAAGAGATCTCTAGTCTTTCCCATTCTGTTGTTTTCCTCTATTTCTTTGCATTGATCGCTGAAGAAGGCTTTCTTATCTCTTCTCGCTATTCTTTGGAACTCTGGATTCAGATGCTTATATCTTTCCTTTTCTCCTTTGCTTTTCCCTTTTCTTCTTTTCACAGCTATTTGTAAGGCCTCCCCAGACAGCCATTTTGCTTTTTTGCATTTCTTTTCCATGGGGATGGTCTTGATTCCTGTCTCCTGGACAATGTCACGAACCTCATTCCAGAGTTCATCAGGCACTCTATCTATCAGATCTAGGCCCTTAAATCTATTTCTCACTTCCATTGTATAATCATAAGGGATTTGATTTAGGTCATACCTGAATGGTCTAGTGGTTTTCCCTACTTTCTTCAGCTTAAGTCTGAAAAAGCATGGGTGGCTGTGACGGCACACAAGCGTGGCTAAGAGGAGCTACCGCGCATCTGAGGTCAGGGGCAGTGGCCAAGAGTGCCAGGCTGCGACAGTGCAGGAGCGGCCAGGAGGAACTACCCTCCTCCCGAGGCCAGGGGCGGTGGCCTGGAGGAGTTAGCCCAGGTCCAAGTTCAGGAGGGGCCACGGTGAGGAGTTACCCCTTATCCAAGGTAAGGAGCAGCAGCTGCGCTTTGCTGGGGCAGCCGTGAAGAGATACCCCATGTCCAAGGTTAGAGAAACCCAACTAAGACGGTAGGTGTTGCAAGAGGGCATCAGAGGGCAGACACACTGAAACCATACTCACAGAAAACTAGTCAATCTAATCACACTAGGACCACAGCCTTGTCTAACTCAATGAAACTAAGCCATGCCCTGTGGGGCCACCCAAGACGGGCGGGTCATGGTGGAGAGGTCTGACAGAATGTGGTCCACTGGAGAAGAGAATGGCAAACCACTTCAGTATTCTTGCCTTGAGAACCCCATGAACAGTATGAAAAGGCAAAATGATAGGATACTGAAAGAGGAACTCCCCAGGTCGGTAGGTGCCTAATATGCTACTGGAGACCAGTGGAGAAATAACTCCACAAAGAATGAAGGGATGGAGGCAAAGCAAAAACAGTACCCAGCTGTGGATGTGACTGGTGATAGAAGCAAGGTCCAATGCTGTAAAGAGCAATATTGCATAGGAACCTGGAATGTTAAGTCCATGAATCAAGGCAAATTGGAAGTGGTCAAACAGGAGATGGCAAAAGTGAATGTCGACATTCTAGGAATCAGGGAACTAAAATGGACTGCAACGGGTGAATTTAACTCAGATGACCATTGTATCTACTACTGCGGGCAGGAATCCCTCAGAAGAAATGGAATAGGCATCATGGTCTACAAAAGAGTCTGTAATGCAGTACTTAAATGCAATCTCAAAAACGACAGAATGATCTCTGTTCGTTTCCAAGGCAAACCATTCAATATCACGGTAATCCAAGTCTATACCCCAACCAGTAATGCTGAAGAAGCTGAAGTTGAACGATTCTATGAAGACCTACAAGACCTTTTAGAACTAACACCCAAAGAAGATGTCCTTTTCATTATAGGGGACTGGAATGCAAAAGTAGGAAATCAAGAAACACCTGGAGTAACAGGCAAATTTGGCCTTGGAATACGGAATGAAGTAGGGCAAAGACTAATAGAGTTTTGCAAAGAGAACACACTGGTCATAGAAAACACCCTTTTCCAACAACACAAGAGAAGACTCTACACATGGACATCACCAGATGGTCAACACTGAAATCAGATTGATTATATTCTTTGCAGCCAAAGATGGAGAAGCTCTATACAGTCAGCAAAAACAAGACCGGGAGCTGACTGTGGCTCAGATCATGAGCTCCTTATTACCAAATTGAGACTTAAATTGAAGAAAGTAGGGAAAACCACTAGACCATTCAGGTATGACCTAAATCAAATCCCTTATGATTATATTCAGAGTACATCATGTGAAATGCTGGGCTGTATAAAGCACAAGGTAGAATCAAGATTACTAGGAGAAATATCAGTTCAATAACCTGAGATATGTAGATGACACCACCCTAATGGCAGAAAGAGAAAAGGAACTAAAGGGCCTCTTGATGAAGGTGAAAGAGGAGAGTGAGAAAGCTGGCTCAAAACTCAACATTCAAGAAATGAAGATATGACATCCAGTCCCGAAGTGAAAGTCATTCAGTTGTGTCTGACTCTTTGCAACCCCATAGACTATACAGTCCATGGAATTCTCCAGGCCAGAATACTGAAGTGGGCAGCTTTTCCCTTCTCTAGGGGATCTTCCCAGCCCAGGGATCGAACCCAGGTCTCCCTCATTGCAGGCAGATTCTTTACCAACTGAGCTATGAGTGATGATAGGTGGGGAAATCATGGCAAATAGATGGGAAAAATGTGGAAACAGTGACAGGTTTCCTTTTCTTGGGCTCCAAAATCCCTACAGATGGTGACTGCAGCCACAAAATTAAAAGACACTTGCTCCTTGGAAGAAAAGCTGTGACAAACCTAGACAGTGTATTACAAAGCAGAGACATCACTTTACTGACAAAGGTCTGCATATTCAAAGCTATGGTTTTTCCAGTAGTCATGTATGGATGTGAGAGTTGGACTATAAAAAAGGCTGAATGCCAAAGAATTGACGCTTTTGAACTATGGTGCTGGAAAAGACTCCTGAGAGTCCCTTGGACTGCAAGGAGATCAAGCCAGTCCATCCTAAAGGAAATCAACCCTGAGTATTCATTCATGGGAAGGACTGTTGCTGAAGGTGAAGCTCCAATACTTTTGCCACTTGATGCGAAGGGCTGACTCATTGGGAAAGACCCTGATTCTGGGAAAGATTGAAGGTGGGAAGAGAAGGGGATGACAGAGAATGAGATGGTTGGATGGCATCACCAACTCAATGGACATGAGTTTGAGCAAACTCAGAGAGAAAGTGAAGGACAGGGAAGCCTTGGCACTGAATTCATGGGGTCACAAAGAGTCGAACATGACTTAGTGACTGAATAGCAACAGTAGGGAGAGAAATTCAGATTAGCCTCAGATTTGTGCACAATAAACTTCAAAATGGAAATGAGTTGTCCAACAAGCTTTAAGTTTTCAGAGAAAGTGTAATCACAGTCACTAATGGCGATTCTCCTTGCCTAGGGAAAGCTTCAGAAGGGTACCGGAAAATAGCAGAGGAGTTTGAAAGGTTAGCAAGGCACTGTGGATGTCGAGTCACTTTTGTTTCCTGACCACCTTCTTGTTTCATTATTTTTAAATTAAGAACCTGCCTGTTTCTCCCTACTTTCCCATCATCTGTAATTTGGATTTTCAAGACACTGTAAAGACGAAAGTTTGGAGCTACCAATCACTGAATCCCCTACAGTGGTTTCAGTCAGTTCAGGAAATTGAAGCTGATCCATAAAGGGACACATAATTCCTGCAGTTCCAGACAGGAGTTTTCCCCTGTTAGCTGTAGAATAGTGAACAACATATATCTGTTCCCATCTAAAATAATCCTTGTATTTCTACACTGAATTCTAGTCTGGCCCCATGATAGTCAAGGTTTTTGCTCTTGCAAATATACTTTTTTTTTTTTGGTTTATTATCTTTCTTTTCTGTTGTTTCATCACTAGGACATATTGCCTTTTCCCCATTTGGATTTGTTTTCTCATCCCTGTTTCTCTCTTCAACTCTCTTGCTAGATTTTTCTCCCAGCAGGTCACTAAAAAACTCTCTGTTAATGTCTTCAGCCACTTTCATCTTTCCAAATATAATCATCTGTCACTCTTCACATTCTATCCTTTGGCCTAACTAACATGATCACAGAATCTAGAGGATGTATACCCTGTTTTGGATTTATTGGGGTTAAATAGACTTCTGTGGGAATAACTTAGAGCAAAAGCCTCTTAAAAGACCCACAGCCACCATAGAGTTTTCAAAATAATCTTTATAACCCCAAATTAGCCTTGTTACTTTAAAACACAGTTCACCAGAAATGGTGCCAATAAAATGGCAGAATAGGAAGTCCGAGCCCTCTTTTCATCCTCCTACAAAAACACAGATTTAACAATGCTCTATGGATCAAATAACTCTATGAAAACATAGTTCATTTCACAATTAAGGACTCTACTTCTATTCTTGAAGTCTTCTTTATTTAGAGTCTGTGTTTAAGCCAGGTGTTTTTATTTTTTTTATTTTTTTTTTTTAAACTTTACAATATTGTGTTAGTTTTGCCAAATATCGAAATGAATCCACCACAGGTATACATGTGTTCCCCATCCTGAACCCTCCTCCCTCCTCCCTCCCCATACCATCCTTCTGGGTCGTCCCAGTGCACCAGCCCCAAGCATCCAGTATCGTGCATCGAACCTGGACTGGCAACTCGTTTCATACATGATATTATACATGCTTCAATGCCATTCTCCCAAATCTTCCCACCCTCTCCCTCTCCCACAGAGTCCATAAGACTGTTCTATACATCAGTGTCTCTTTTGCTGTCTCGTACACAGAGTTATTGTTACCATCTTTCTAAATTCCATATATATGCGTTAGTATACTGTATTGGTGTTTTTCTTTCTGGCTTACTTCACTCTGTATAATAGGCTCCAGTTTCATCCACCTCATTAGAACTGATTCAAATGTATTCTTTTTAATGGCTGAGTAATACTCCATTGTGTATATGTACCACAGCTTTCTTATCCATTCATCTGCTGATGGACATCTAGGATGCTTCCATGTCCTGGCTATTATAAACAGTGCTGCGATGAACATTGGGGTACACGTGTCTCTTTCCCTTCTGGTTTCCTCAGTGTGTATGCCCAGCAGTGGGATTGCTGGATCATAAGGCAGTTCTATGTCCAGTTTTTTGAGGAATCTCCACACTGTTCTCCATAGTGGCTGTACTAGTTTGCATTCCCACCAACAGTGTAAGAGGGCTCCCTTTTCTCCACACCCTCTCCAGCATTTATTGCTTGTAGACTTTTGGATCACAGCCATTCTGACTGGCGTGAAATGGTACCTCATAGTGGTTTTGATTTGCATTTCTCTGATAATGAGTGATGTTGAGCATCTTTTCATGTGTTTGTTAGCCATCTGTATGTCTTCTTTGGAGAAATGTCTATTTAGTTCTTTGGCCCATTTTTTGATTGGGTCATTTATTTTTCTGGAGTTGAGCTGTAGGAGTTGCTTGTATATTTTTGAGATTAGTTGTCAGTTGCTTCATTTGCTATTATTTTCTCCCATTCTGAAGGCTGCCTTTTCACCTTGCTAATAGTTTCCTTTGTTGTGTAGAAGCTTTTAAGTTTAATTAGATCCCATTTGTTTATTTTTGCTTTTATTTCCAGTATTCTGGGAAGTGGGTCATAGAGGATCCTGCTGTGATGTATGTCGGACAGTGTTTTGCCTATGTTCTCCTCTAGGAGTTTTATGGTTTCTGGTCTTACATTTAGATCTTTAATCCATTTTGAGTTTATTTTTGTGTATGGTGTTAGAAAGTGTTCTAGTTTCATTCTTTTACAAGTAGTTGACCAGTTTTCCCAGCACCACTTGTTAAAGAGATTGTCTTTAATCCATTGTATATTCTTGCCTCCTTTGTCAAAGATAAGGTGTCCATATGTGCGTGGATTTATCTCTGGGCTTTCTATTTTGTTCCATTGATCTATATTTCTGTCTTTGTGCCAGTACCATACTGCCTTGATGACTGTGTAAGCCAGGGGTTTTTAACATGATGCCTATAGACCCCTTAATAATTCTCAAGTGGTCTTTAGAGAGACTGTGAACTCCCTTAATTCTTATGCAAATTTTGTATAAACTTACAAATGAACATTGTTTTTATGGGGAGAAGGCCCACAGCGTTCAACAAATTGATATACATGAATTAAAGAAAGGTTGGGGAGGTACCACAGTGCACATGTGAGACTGTTTTTAAAAGCATAATATCCTGCAGCCCAATCAGACAAGAAAAACAAATAAAAGGAATTCAGTTTAGAGAGAAAGAAGCAAAACTGTCTCTGCTTGCAGATGACATGATACTATGTATAAAAATATCCTAAAGATGCCACCAAAAAACTACTAGAACTACCAATGAATTCAGTAAAGTTGCAGGATACAAAATTAACATACAGAAATCTGTTGCATTTCTATTCACTAACAGCAAACTATCAAAAAGAGAAATTAGGAGAACAATCTCATTTACAATTGCACCAAAAGCAACAAAATATCAGGGAATAAATCTAAACAAAATGGTAAAAGATCTGCACTCAGAAAGCTCTAAGGCATTGAGGAAAGAAATTAAGGATCACAAACAAATGGAAGAATGCATTGTGCTCATGGATTGAAAGAATTAATATTGTTAAAATGACCATACTACCCCAGGCAATCTACAGATTCAGTGCAACCCCTATCAAAGTACCAATAGCATTTTTCATAGAACTAGAACAAATAATTCTAAGATTTTTACAGAAACACAAAAGACATCAATTAGCCAAAAGAATCTTGAGAAGGAAGATGAAAGAGCATGAAAGTATCATGCTCTGTTCAAACTAGACTGCAAAGCTATGGGCCCTTCAGTCTTGAAGCTGGGCAGGTACAGGACTTGCAGGCCTGCAGGATGCAGTCCACTAATCAGAGCAATGTTTTATTGGCACAAACACACACACATAGATCAATGGAACAGAATAAAACGCTGAGAAATGAACCCATACTTACATGGGCAAATATTCCATGACAAAGAAGGCAAGGGTATAAAATGGGGAAAAGAGATAGCCTTTTCAGTACATAATGTTAGGAAAACTGGACTGCTAAAACGACACACTTCAGTAGTGTCCGACTCTGTGCGACCCCATAGACGGCAGCCCACCAGGCTCCCCCGTCCCTGGGATTCTCCAGGCAAGAACACTGGAGTGGGTTGCCATATCCTTCTCCAGGAAAACTGGACAGTTACATGTAAAAGAGCCCAATTGGACTAACCTCTCATACCATGTACAAAAATAAACTCAAAATAGATGAAAGATTTAAATGTGAAACCTGAAACCGTAAAACTTCTAGAGGAAAACATATGTAATATGCTCTTTGACATTGGTCTTAGCAATTTTTTTTGGATCTGATTCATCAGGCAAGGACAAAAAGCAAAATAAACAAATGGGACAACATAAAACTAAAAGGTTTTACATCAACAAAGCAAAAAGGTCACTTACTGAATGTGATAAGCTATATCTGATAAGGGGTAATATCCAAAATACATAAAGAACTCATACAACTCAACATTGAAAAACAAAAATTAAAAATGAGCAGAGGGCTTGAACAGATATTTTACCAAAGAGGCCAACAGACACATGAAAAGATGCTCAGCATCACTTCAACATCACTAATCATCTGGGAAATGCAAATCAAACCCACAATAAGGTATCACCTCCACCCGTTGCAAAGGCTGTTATCAGATAGACAATAAATAACAAGTGCTGGTAAGAATGATGGAGAAAAGGAAACTCTTTTGTACTGTTGGTGGGGAGGTAAGTTGGTGCAGCCACTATAGAAAACAGCACAGAGATTCCTCAAAAAAATTAAAAATGGAACTACCATATGATCTAGCAATTCTACATCTGGGTTTTATCTGAAGATTTAAAAAAGCACTAATTCAAAAAATATTTGCACCTTTATGTTTGTTGCCACATCATTCACAATAGTCAAGACATGGAAACAACCTAAGTGCACATCAGTAGATGAATAGAGAAGTTTAGATAGACAGATATAGATCAATAGATGAATAAAGCTTTATATATGTATACACACACACACACATAAAGAATGAAATCCTGCCATTTGCAGCAACATAGATGAACCTAGAAGGCAATGAGTACTCTTGCCTGGAAAAATCCCATGGGCGGAGGAGGCTGGTGGGTATAGTCCATGGGGTCGCTAAGAGTCAGACACGACTGAGCGACTTCACTTTCACTTTTCACTTTCATGCATTGGAGAAGGAAATAGCAACCCACTCCAGTGTTCTTGCCTGGAGAATCCCAGGGATGGGAGAGCCTGGTGGGCTGCCATCTATGGGGTCGCACAGAGTCGCACACCACTAAAGCACTTAGCTGCTGCTAAGTGGGCAGCAGCAGCAGCAGCAGTAGCAGATGGACCTAGAGGGTATTACAGCAAGTGAAATAAGCAAAAGAAAGGTAACGTAAGATACCTTTATGCATGGAATCTAGAATACAAAATGAATTATTAAATATAACAAGCCAAAAATGGGCTTCTAGATATGAATAACAAGCAGGAGGGTGCCAGAAGTGGGATGCTATGAGTGAAATAGATGGGGAAGCTTGCTGCTGCTGCTGCTGCTAAGTCGCTTCAGTTGTGTCCGACTCTGTGCGACCCCATAGTCGGCAGCCCACTGCAGTGGGTTGCCGTTTCCTCCTCCAATGCATGAAAGTGAAAAGTGAAAATGAAGGTGCTTAGTCATGCCCAACTCTTGGCGACTCTATAGACTGCAGCCTACCAGGCTCCTCCGTCCATGGGATTTTCCAGGCAAGAGTACTGGAGTGGGTGCCATTGCCTTCTCCCATGGGGGAGCTTAAGAGGTACAAACTTCCAGGTGTGAAATAAATGAGTCATAGGGATGAAATGTACAGCTTGGGGAATATAGGCAATATAATTAATTAATTATCTCTGAGTGGTTACAGAGGGTAACTCGACTAATCAGGGTGATCATTTTGTAATTTATAAACATATTGAATCACTATGTGGTACATAGAGAACTAACATGGTGTTGTAGGCTGATTATACTTCAAAAACAATCTGAGAAAAAGAAATTAGATTACTACCAGAAGTGGAGAATGAGGGGAGGAGACACTGGATGAGGACATGAAGAGGTACAAACTTCCAGTTATTAGATAAATAAGTACTGAGAATGTAATGACTACAGCATGATTAATATAAGTAACGCTGCTCTATGTTACATATGAAAGTTGTCAAAAGAGTAAGTCATAATGTTCTTGTCATAAGGAAAATGACCTTTTTGTTTTATTTTGTATCTATATGGTATGATGGACCTTCACTAAACTTACTGTGGTAATCATTTCCTTGTGGTAATCAAGGCAAATCACTAAACCTATACAGACTCGTATGTCAATTACATCTCAATAAAATTGGAAGAAAAAAATATACGATACTCAAAATATTATCATGCTCTTTCTTACAAACTATTTTGACCCTTGTGTTAAAAGGGAAAACTGACAGAGGGATCATTTCTATGAATGAATCATGTTTATGTCCGGAAGTGTTTAATTCCGTGAGGCATCTTAGCAAAAGGAGCAGAGACATGCTTTAGAAGTGAAGGTACCTAGTCCTCGTGTGCTACCAATCAGCTGGGCTGGGCTGGGCCGTGGAGTTTCATTCACTAAGACTGGACTTTGGAGATCCAACCACAACCTTCTGTTCTCTTTCCTCCCTTTTCCTCTCCCTTTATCTCAAACCATTATTCGAGAAGTAGTTATTTAGCAGGGAGAATCAGCCCCACTTCCCCAATCAACATCTTTCTCTCTGTCCCTGCCAAGAGTTGGGGGGCGGGGGGAGTACTGGGTTTGGCAGCTGTCAACCCATCATTACGGGCTCACTGTCCCATCTGCACCCCGTAGACTGGTGCAGTCCCAGGGGGTTTTACCCAAACAGGCTCCCAGGGGAACAGTAACATACCTCTTGATTTGGCCCGTGAAGTTATACTTGTGATTATTAATAGACAAGATAAGAGGCTAGTGCTCTATTCATTCATGCTAGAGCTAATTATTCAATTTGATCTAAGCTGATTAGAATACTGATAGATAACCCACACCATGTTTAGAGCTACAGCCAGCAGTGGCCAAGAGCCTTGACACAGTGTTTGGGTTTATCAGGGAGAAAAGGAGGGCGGGGGTAGGGTGGGGGAGAAGGGAGAAGCTGCTTTGGTTGATTAGCGATGTGCTGCATGGGACCATTTATAATGAAGCATATCATTTAAATTTTCCTTTACAAATGAGTCCAACACTCGTTGCAGACTGCAGGCTCTGTTAATTGTCACAAACATTGCCTTTTTTTTTTTTTTTAACATTATTAGCTCTTTGGCAGGATCTCCATTGTTGACTAAAAACTTGGCATGATCAGGGCTTGCTGAATAATTTAGGTGGTTGGCAGCTGGAGAAGGAGAACACACACATCCAGGCAGACAGACATGCTGCTTGAGCTCTTTATGTAATAGGATTGTATACAAAGCAGAGTATAGTCAGCAGTGACTTCTGTGTCTGTTTATAGGTAAACACTGATGTTAGTTTTATAGGAAAACTGGAGGGACACTTCTCACAAATTGTATGCAGCATACGAGACAGATGCACTGGAGGACTGTTCAAATGACTCGGATCATCTCCGACTCTCACAGAATGTGATTGCTGGAGTTTTCACCCGCCAGTACTTACACTGCCTCTTCAGTGGGGTATCTGAGGCCTTAACTGCTGGCTACAGTAGCTCTGATAGGAAGCAGAGGTACCTAAAGCCCTGAAAACTTTGAAGCAGCAGACCAGAAAGATTCTTGAGTCACAGAGACCCTGAGATGCACTCATTTAGGAAGTCCATGTGTATAATTATGGTTGGTGGGAACATACTACCACTGCCTTAGGTGGAAGGCCAAAAGGAAGGTCACAAACAGAATGGCAAGTACTTAAGTACACACGTGATACTTTTGTTCATTAACCAGATACATGGATTCTCTTTTGACTGAGCATACTGTACTATCAGGACTCCACAAGATTCGAAAGACAAAAATTCAACTCAAACCTTCTTTAAACCAATAAGATTTATCCACCCAGGTAAGTGGAAACACAGAGGTGGAACTGGGTGGATAAAGACTCAAATATTCATACCGAGATACTGTGTTTCTGCCTCCACCATTGGAATTTTCTTCTTTTCATTCTCAAAAAGGCTCATCCTTTTAACAATTGGCCACCACAACTTCAGCCTCATACCACGGCCTATGCAAAGTCAGTAAAAAAGACTGAGTGAGATGGCACCAATGACAAGTCTTGGATTGAGTCTTAAAGTTCTGAAGATTAAGCAATATTACCGTTCCTTCCTAAAGCATTTACCAGAGAGCTGGGGCTGGGTTTGAGGGAGAGTAAGATACCCAAATAAAAATTGAGAAGTAAGAATATTGGATGACCAAAAAAAAAAAATTTACAGTATAATGGGTACAATTTTCGTTAGCTTGTTTTGTTTTAGAAGCTGAGGTCAGTTTCTACTTATCTGTCCTATCTGCTGGTCTGAAGATAGTTTTTGAACAACAAAATATATTAATGAAATAATTAAGTGAGTGTAAGAAAGGCAATGCAAAAGAATGCTCAAACTACTACACAATTGCACTCATCTCACACACTAGTAAAGTAATGCTCAAAATTCTCCAAGCCAGCCTTCAGCAATACATGAACCATGAAGTTCCAGATATTCAAGCTGGTTTTAGAAAAAGCAGAGGGACCAGAGATCAAATTGCCAACCACTGGATCATCTAAAAAGCAAGAGAATTCCATGAAAACATCTATTTCTGCTTTATTGACTAAGCCAAAGTCTTTGGCTGTGTGGATCACAATAAACTGTGGAAATTTCTGAAAGAGATGGGAATACCAGACCACCTGATCTGCCTCTTGAGAAATCTGTATGCAGGTCAGGAAGCAACAGTTAGAAGCGGACATGGAACAACAGACTGGTTCCAAATAGGAAAAGGAGTCCATCAAGGCTGTATATTGTCACCCTGCTTATTTAACTCATATGCAGAGTGCATCATGAGAACGCTGGGCTGGAAGAAGAACAAGCTGGAATCAAGATTACTGGCAGAAATATCAGTACCCTCAGATATGCAGATGACATCACCCTTATGGCAGAAAGTGAAGAAGAACTAAAGAGCTTCTTGATGAAAATGAAAGATGAGAGTGAAAAAGTTGGCTTAAAGCTCAACATTCAGAAAACTAAGATCATGGCATCTGGTTCCATCACTTCATGGCAAATAGATGGGGAAACAGTGGAAACAGTGGCTGACTTTACTTTTATGGGCTCCAAAATCACTACAGATGGTGATTTCAGCCATGAAATGAAAAGACGTTTACTCCTCAGAAGGAAAGTTATGACCAACCTAGATAGCATATTAAAAAGCAGAGACAGTACTTTGCCAACAAAGGTCCATCTAGTAAAAGCTATGGTTTTTCCAATAGTCATGTATGGATGTGACATTTATACTATAAGGAAAGTTGAGCGCTGAAGAATTGATGCTTTTGAACTGTGGTGTTGGAGAAGACTCTTGAGCATCCCTTGGACTGCAAGGATATCCAACCAATACATCCTAAAGGAGATCAGTCCTGGGTATTCATTGGAAGGACTGATGTTGAAGCTGAAACTCCAATACTTTGGCCACCTGATGCAAAGAGCTGACTCATTTGAAAAGACCCTGATACTGGGAAAGACTGAAGGAAGGAGGAGAAGGGGACAACAGAGGATGAGATGGTTGGATGGCATCACCGTCTCAATGGAGATGAGTTTGGGTGAACTCTGGCAGTTGGTGACGGATGGGAGGCCTAGCATGCTGTGGTCCATGGGGTCACAAAGAGTCAGATACAACTGAGTGACTGAACTGAACTGAGTGAGTGTATAGCCATAATCAGACCTATTCAAGCCTTGATGATCCAACAAGAGCTAGATCCCCAGACGTACATAACCATGGTACAATGAAAATTTCCTTAGAGAGCAATAAGCTGAGTACTTGTGCACTAGCGTGGCCACATGCCCAGCCTATAGAAAGTCAGGTCAGCCATCTCTGATCCCAAGCTCCATAGTCATTTCCTGTCTGTGCTAAATACACTGATCCTTGAACTTCAGGTGCTCTTCTGATAGGAGAGGAACCCAGAGCCTTCGAAAAGCTGTTTTAGTATCCTCATTTTTTAAAATCTGCTTGATTATCAGGTTTGTAGAAAATCAAGGTGCAAATTATGTGTGTCTGAGTATGAGTCCTGTCTTGTCAACTTTTTTATTAGGACCATCCTTTATAGTTTGCCTACCACATGCAAAATTTCACAGCAGAGCTAAGTCAATTGACCCTTATCAGGGTAGAATCCATGATCATGAAGCTATCCAACTGTGCTGATCTGCCCATTTGCAGAGGTTTCATAGGATGTCATAAGCATATTCAAACTGTGCAACTTCCAATATGTGGATCTGCTCCATGTTCTTACTAGCAAGAACTATCTTGATTCTAGCCTTTCAAGAGTTCTATTTTTTTAAGGGCTTCCCTCTTAGCTCAGTTGGTAAAGGATCTGCCTGCAATGCAGGAGACCCTGGTTCGATTTCCAGGTTGGGAAGATCCCCTGGAGAAGGGATAGGCTACACACTCCAGTATTCTTGGGCTTCCCTTATGGTTCAGCTGGTAAAAAAATCTGCCTGCAATTCAGGAGACCTGGATTTGATCCTTGGGTTGAGAAGATCCTCTGGAGAAGGGAAAGGCTGCCCACTCCAGTATTCTGGCCTGGAGAATTCCATGTGTACAGTCCACAGAGTTGCAAAAAGTCAGACATGACTGAGTGGCTTTTCATCTGTTTTTTGAAGAGCAGCAAACAGCACTGTGACTTGCATCACAGGAATGTCTCCCACCGTGGTTAGCTCCCTCATCTGCTTTTTCACAGGGTGCCAATCCACAGTATAATTTTGCCAATGAAGATTGAATCTTCTGACCAATCAATTCTGCAACTTTTGTGCAGACAAAATAAATGATATGTAGATATTGTAGGATTCTAATAGGACTGGTAAAAGTGAAGGATACTGATTGCTACTTCATATATACATATATAAACACATAAGATATATACCCTATGTGTGTTTTTTTATCATCTTGAGTCAAGAGAAAAGATACTGTAACTAATATGACAGAATCAAAAAAATCAAGAAATTTAAACTATAAAAATTAAAGGAAAAAATTTAAATATTTGTTATGTTCTTTTTAACCTTTTGATTTCCCAAATCTTTCTATTTCTGTCTGGCTCCTTCTTTCACTCCTTAATTATTTATTTATTTACTTACTTGTTCATTCATTCTACACATGAGTTTTAAGCAATTAATAGATGTCAACACTATGTCAGATCCTGCGAATGAATGTAAGATTTTAAAAAAAAAACATACACACAATCAAAGTCTTTTGGAGATTAAATACAGTGAGGTGAGACACATCTGTCAATACTCGATTAAAATCCCTTAGCAAGAGTTACAAGAAGATTGCACAGAGCTCTTATTGGAGGTGTGGAATTGTCAGGGAACAGTCGTTGGTGGAAGTGATGTCAAAGACAAGTCCTAAAGTTCTAGCCATATTAACTACAGGTAAGAGGTTTGCCAAAGACTGGGAAGAAAGAGAAATATCAGTGTTAGGGAAAGGCCAAGAAAGTATTCTTGAAGCCTAGAATGCCAAGAACAAATGAAATTGGAAAGGTAATCAGAACCAAGTCATAAAGGAATAAAAATATACCCTTTATATGTTTGGATTTGATCACAAAAGATCATTCTTGAAGAAGAATTCAGGGTAAAGATTGATTTAAGATCTGCAAGAGCAATTACATAAAATGATAAAAATCTGAAATAAGGAAGACAATGGCAGTGAAGAGGGATGGAAGGACACAGAATCAAGAGATTTAAGGAGATAGAACTGATGAAATTTAATTCATTCTTCCTTCTAACAGTTTCTAGCACAGGTTATTCTCTTCCTTTGACTTCCTCTTCCACCTAACATTTCTAAAACCCACCAGCCTCTCTATTGTCTACTATGACTCTTTTGTACTTCCTCCAGTTAAATGAAGGAAATACAGCTCATATATTTACCTAATAGCCCACTGACTATGGTAAAACATTCAGAAATCTTTAAAACCACTCTCCTCAGTAGTGTGAAAATTTGAATATGCCACAAAAATCAAATGCTTTTGCCAAAGTAACACTACCATGTTGCACAAACAGGGGTATCACTCAAACAGAGGTCAGTGGAGCTGTGATGCCGCAGTCTTACACTTAGGTTCAGGTTGCTAGGACAGTGGACAGTTATTAACATGACATCCTTGGGCTTCTGTATGTACCTTCATTCTGGCTTCTAGAGCTGCCACTCAAACCGTAAGAAGAAGTTTAATTACAAATACACACAAAAGCAATATTTGTTTCTCTGTGTATTCTGGTTATAAGTGTGGTTCTGAACCAACAAAAACTACAAGCTGAATATAACACAAGCATTTGAATCTCATTTCCAACAATATTATTGGTATCCTTGTGTTTCCAGAATGAACATCTGATTACTATTAAACTTTATTCTCTTAGAAAAATAATTCTCTTCAATTACATAAGCATTTTAGAATTGTAGCCAAAGAAATATGTTTCAGTAGTTCCTTACAGTATACATTTCATTACATATTAATGAATCAAACAAATCAATGTTTTAATAGACCATTAAATGACTTTTTCATGCTTGCATCCATCCTTCTAAACATGCAATCAGATGAAGTCAGATCTACATTATGGCTGCAGATTAAAAGCATCATGGCTCATAAGTTTCTCCAGATATAATTTTAAGCAAGTTTCAGGAAATATATGACACTGATGAATTCCAAAATCCTTGATTTTACTTCTCTCTGTTACCTTTGTAGTAACTAAGTGATGACATTGGAGTCACATGAAAAAGTAGCCAACAGATTCAGAAAACTGTATGAAGAGCCAACTAAAAAGGATGTGTGTGTCCATAACCATTAGTGAATAATTGGTGGCCCTTGGAAGCAGGAAATATTCTACTAGCAAAATGTTGTAAGAGAAAGGAGATGAAAGACTTAGCATCCATAGTTCAAGTGACTAACAAAATTTTACTATAGATATTTGAGGCCTATTTTTAGTGCTTTAAAAAGCTACTGTGATGACCACATTATGCAGTTTTCAAATTGTAGCATATATTTGGGATGAGGCACAAGTCCTCAGAAGGCTCTTTTTAATATCCCATCCTCACTGTAAAATTGAGACAGAGTTGTATTTCCTTTTTTAAAATGTTTATTTCATATTGGAAAATAGTTGATCAGCAATGTTGTGTTAGTTTCAGGTACAAAACATTTTCAGATTCTTTTCATATTTAGAATACTACAGAATACTGAGCAGAGTTCACTGTGCTATACAGTAGGTCTTGTTGGTTGTCTATATTAAACATTAATATAACAGTGTGTCAGCCATTTCCCTCCTCCCTTACCCTCTTGGTAACCATCCTCTCCTTCTTTAGGTCTGTGAGTTTGCTTCTGTTTTGGAAATAAGTTCATTTGTATCATTTTTAAGATTCTGCATATAAGCAACATCCTTGAGATGTGTCTTTCTCTGTTTGGCTTACTTCACTTGGTATTATAATCTCCAGTCCATCTATATTCCTCTAAATGGCATTATTTCATTCATTTTAATGGCTGAGTAATATTCCAGTGTGTGTGTGTATGTGTGTGTGTGTGTGTACACACCACATCTTCTTTATCCATTTACTTATCAATGGACATTTGGGTTGCTTCCATGTCTTGGCTATTGTTATCAGTGCTACAATGAACACTGGAGGGCATGTGTCCTTTTGAACCATGTTTTTCTCCAGATACATGCTCAGGAGTGAGACTGCAGGGTCATATGGTAGCTCTGTTTTTAGTTTCCTAAGAAACCTTTATACTATTCTTCATAGTGGCTGTATCAATTTACAGTCCCATCAACAGTGTAGGGGAGTTTCTGAAAAAAATAATTGCATTTGATAATCTGAACGAATGTCTTGTTAAATGCGGTTTTATTTTAAGTAACAGTATCTGGTGGATGGGGATGGTCTGAGTGAGGTCCCTGCTTCTTTACCACGTTCATCTCCAACCTTCTATTTCTTGACCACAACAGCTTGCCACACTGCCATTGTGAGACCCTTTGAAGCAGTAGATTCAACAAACCTCATCCACTGCAGATGCTCAGATATAATCATTGGGTAGGGGTCTTTTGGGAAAAAATCCTCAGTCGTTCTAATGTGCAGTCCACTGTGAGAACCACTAGTAGCTCATTGACAACAGAGGCTTTGTGTGTTTTACTTACCTCTTTGGCAAAGCCTAGGACATCATAAAATTCAAGAAATGTTTGTTGAATGAATAAATGAAACTGACTAAGGGAAAGAAACAAAGGAAGAGGAATAAAAAATTGGGGACTAAATCAATTGACAAGCTGCTTCATTTTTCATTAATAAAAATGGATTTTTTTTTTCTAATGTAACAATGGCAACTCTTAGCTCTTTGACATTACAAGAGCCTCTGGAGCATGAGATGCTTTTAATAAAGTAGCTCCTCTTTGTTATAAATCATTCATGGGATAAGAGACTCTTACAGAACTAGCAGTGTTACTTTGATAAATCTCGTAAAGAGTGTAGCAACAGACTCATAAAAGGGTTCACGATGAAGTCCAAAGGTCCATGGCTACTTGTGTACACATTGCTCTAGTATATCCAAGACGAAGAAATAGAGCAACTGGAGACTGATTATCATGTTCAAATAATTAAGATTCACTTCTTTTTGAAATAGAAGCTAGCTCTCTAAAGCTATGAACAATATTCATATAAAATGATGAGGGTCTTGGATAGAAAGAGAAACTTTAAAAGCATAATTGTATATTATATTCCATTTGTATCTCTTCCAGAAAGTACATAGATGCTACCAAGAAAGAGTCTTAAAAGGAAACATGCTCAGTCCCTCAGTCATGTCTGACTCTTTGCAATTCTTTGGACTATAGCCAGGCTCCTTCATCCACAGAATTCTCCAGGCAAGAATACTGGAGTGGGTTGCCATTTCCTTCTCCGGGGATCTTCCTAACCCAGGGATTTAATCCGCATCTTCTGTGTCTGCTGCATTGGGAAACAGCTTATTTATCACTGAGCCACCCGGTAAAAGAGGACTAATAATCATGTTGAGAGTTAAATCATTTCTTGAACGCTTATCATGTGCAAGAGACCTTGCTAAGACTATGCATGTGTTATCTCATTTGATTCTCAAAATATCCATTTGGGATAAATGTTACTATTCGTCTTTGGGAGGCTAATTAACCTGCTAGAAGCTTTATAGTAGTAAGTGCCAGGAGTGGCTCTCAACCCAAATCTGTTGACAGTAGGGCCATTGTCTACCTCTCTCTACCTCTCTGTTTTATGGTGCACTCAGAGACCTCCAGGGATATATTGTGTACCCTATAAACTTCAAAACAAATCTCAAATGTATGTCCTTTTTTTGCAAGAACTTTTCTTGCATTCTTCTGCTACCGACTTATGGGCCTGTTTGATCATGAGAGCTAATTTTGAAATAGTTTTAATGCATAATATAATTAAGCATTTTTATTGAGCTGATGACAGGTAAAACGAGCACAGGGCTTCCCTGGTAGCTCAGCTGATAAGGAATCCACCTGCAATGCGGGAAAACCTGGTTGGATACCTGGGTCGGGAAGATCACCCTGGAGAAGGGATAGGCTACCCACTCCAGTATTTATTGGGCTTCCCTGGTGGTTCAGACAGTAAAGACTCTGCCTGCAATGCAGGAGACCTGGGCTCAACCCCTGGTTTGGGAAGATCCCCTGGAGGAGAACATGGCCACCCACTCCAGTATTCTTGCCTGGAGAATCCCCATGAACAGAGAAACCTGGTGGGCTGCAGTCCACAGGGTCACAAAGAGTCAGACACGACTGAGTGACTAAGCACACAAAACTAGCACAAACCAATTTCTCATCTCACATATAAAACTTAAAACCCTAAGAAACTCAAGTGTTCTGATGACATTTGATTTTATCCTATTTCCGAGAACTTAAAACACCAATCACAGTCACCAGCAGCTTCACTGGTTACTATGTTCAAGCACTTCACTAGAAATTCTACATGTCTCATTTATCATTTTACTTTCAAAAGTATTCTTTTAACTATTGCTGCTCATTAAATGAGGAAATTTGAACATTGAGAGGTTATGTAACTTGCTCAAGATAAAAGTACTGGTAGATGGCACAACCAGAATTAAAACACAGATGTCTTCCACTACACTCAAACTACCTCCCAAGAAATAATTGATGATTTCTACATTAGACAGCAGTATATTCAATTTTTTTCTTACACTTAATTAGTAATTTAAGAATCTTCTTTTTTTTCCCAGTAACTAGTTCTTTTACAAACATGCTGTTGATCCAAATAAGCAAAAAATGTTAGAATGGATTTTTGGGTTTCAGAAAAAGACTGAAATGATGTTAAGGGTTGAGGAAGAAATACCTCCGTCTTTTAAGGTACCAGTTAAATCAGGAAATGACAAGGTGCTTGCACGGAAGATGATGTTCATAACCACTTGGCTTTGACCAGAGATGCTTCTCAGAGAAAAGCTAGGACTTGAGTAAAACATTTTTCAACTCATCACAGCCAAGTGTTTAATTTTTTCAAGCAAACCAAGTGCAATTTGTGTTTGTTTTTGAAATTATGATCTCTACTTTGCAAGTGAAATTCCACACACCAAAGTGTGAGTTTATTTTGATAAAACCACATTTCAGATTCCACATGCAACTATAAAATCAGGACATGTGGTGTGGGGTTTTCATAAAAGTCAAAATCTGGTAATTAGCACCAAAACTGTTCCTTGAAATTTGAAAGTATTGGAGATAATAGAAATAAAAGCTTATAGAAATGCCAAGAATTTTTGTTCTTGCTAAATCCTACCCAAACACTACAATGCACCAAGGTGATATGTATTTTGAATCTATTATACCTGCTTATTAAGAGGGAAAGAAGACATGAATATATTTTTGCAACTTTTTTATTTCTATAAAGGTTCCTCCTGGTTTTAAATTGTTCAAATTTTAAGGTTGAGCTTCACCAACTGGGAAACTATAATACAGACCTGAGCATGGTTACTGGCCTTTAGCAGAAAATGAAAACACTGCATAAAATATTTAAGAATAGCTCCATTGCATCCAAATAGGTATCTTGATGTGAGGGACAGAGAAATGACCCAACAAGTAATTTAAGATGGATTACATGGGAAGAAATTGAAGTCCCAGAGCCCCCGACCCTTTGACCGATATCCACTTTTGTCCCTTTTAATAGTGTGCGTGTGAATGTTTGTGCATACTTTAATTCTGCCAGCTTTAACAGTAGTTAAAAAAAATAAAATAAAATCTACCTTGGCAAGTTTCCAGCCCAAATTGGTGACTGGATGCCTGATTCTGCTGATTTCAATAGCGGTATCACCTCCTATTCTCCACTGCACCTCAAGCCTGTGTTATTATTTAGTAGAAGAGTAGCAGGATTTAATGTTTCAAGACTTGGCAGTAGATTGCCCCAGCAGTCCTTAAACAACAGCATACTGTATTTATTTGTATATGGCATTTAATCCAATGTATGTAATTCTATCTCCAAATTCAGCATTTGTTGGCCATTAAATAGGGAATGATTCTGTTTAAGTCAAAACAGCAGTCAAACAGGAACAATAGTGTATTATAGCTTGGATGTGAACTAAGTAGTTGATACCAATTTTTTGGAAAACAACCAACATCTTTTATTTTGAATAATGCACTCTTTTTATAGAAAAGTAAGTCAAACCTTTAGTTATGCAGGAAAGCCATTTTAAATACTCAAAAGGAATTAACTTGTAATGAAATACCTCAAAATTTCTTAGAAAATAATATCACCTATGAAACAAAAAGTAATGAAATATTGACGTTCTAACATATGTATTAAAAATATTTAACATAGTATCCATTTTAAGATATTTAACCTTATTAACAGTTAACCTTTTATATGTCTTTATTATGTATAAATGGGAAAGTGACAGAATTTTGTTGGACAAAGAAAAAGAGGTTTTAAATACCTAAAGATTTTAAATTTTAAATCACTTAGATTTAAAGATGCTGCTGCTACTGCTAAGTCGTTTCAGTCGTGTCCGACTCTGTGCAACCCCAGAGATGGCAGCCCACCAGGCTCCCCCTTCCCTGGGATTCTCCAGGGCAAGAACACTGGAGTGGGTTGCCATTTCCTTCTCCAATGCATGAAAGTGAAAAGTGAAAGTGAAGTCGCTCAGTCGTGTCCAACTCTGCGACCCCATGGACTGCAGCCTACCAGGCTCCTCCGTCCATGGGATTTTCCAGGCAAGAGTACTGGAGTGGGTTGCCATTGCCTTCTCCGGATTTAAAGATAGAAAAATATAAAAATGATCTGCACTTAGCCTCTGTGTAGCAACATGCGAATGTATTTTCTTAAGTATGAAAGCCCAGATTATTTATGTTGTAGGTTCCAAATTATTGATTCCATCCAAGTTGCACCATTTTATCTTCTTGATATTGAGTTTGGACAAGATCATTTAGCCAGGCACCGGGCATGTGAAATTATGCTACCATCTGGGACTATGAGAACAAAATGTGGAGAGCCAGGGACCACCAGCCAAATGATGGTCCCACTGCCCAAAATCTCTTATGATGTCTCCAAGTGGCCTCATGCTTACTGTGTTCCTCTCTGGCTGAGTCTGCACAGCACAGAGTGAGCAAATAGTCTGTGATAGAAGAAAAAAAAAAAAAAAAAGAAGCTGGCTTTGAAAACTCTTCTGCAGAGTAGGACATTACCACTGACTATCTTGGAAACTTGGACAATATCTTCACATTCTATGTCTGTTTCCTTCTCCGTAAAATAAAGAAGTTGGATCAGATGGTCTCCTTGGGTTCAAGTAACTCACTCCAGTATTCTTGCCTGGAGAATCCCATGGTCTTGAGGAGCCTTGTATCTCTTCATCGCCTGTTATATTAGGTGCTAGAACTGCAAAGAAGAGTGAGAGAGAATCTTGTCCTGCAGGAAGTTCCAGTCTAAAGGGGAAGTGATATGTAAATAGACCATTTTAGGATAGCATAGTGTTAAGGGAAATATTTTCCACAAGGCTCTATAAGAATCCATGCTTTCTTTAAGAATCTTTGCTAGTAATTTTTCTCAACAGATTTTCCTCAATAAGAAGAAATATTGTACCCTTACCTTCATCAGGAGGAGGAAATGTTAAAAAAGACTTGGGGGAAGGACATGGGACAAAAGCCATGGTTTGCTTCCAAGAAGAGACGGAGAAAAAAAATGGGAAAGGGAAGCCAAGAAAACTCACATTCAAATGACTTAATTATCTCTCAGCTGGCTTGTATAACACTGTAGTCTATCTGTCCAAGTTGGCCTCTGAGCAACCAAAGAAATTCTCTGTCGCCTTCCCCAATAAATATAATTTGTACACTAACAAATGATCAGATAATTCTGGAAATCATTTAAAAAGTGGTCAAGAACCAAAAAGGTGACCTTGTTCCAGCCAAAATGTAAAGGACATTATTGATGATTTTGTATGTTTAGCAAATCTTCCCCCTGCTAACCATTTCATTTTCAAAATCCATAAATCCTTAGGGTTGAAATACTAGTAAATGCAGTTTTTTATATTCTGGAATTTAAAACCAATGGGTCTGACCATTTTCTTTACCAAACTCCAAATAAGTGTGAAGGACTACCTGCCCAGCTGTATATGCCTATATGCTTCACTCCTTTGGATTACTCCAAACAGTGATGTACACACTGATAATTTATGCTGCCAAGATTTTGAAGGCAAAAATAATACTTTAAATAAGAAGATTGGAGGTTTTCCTGAAAATGATTGGAATATAGCCTTTGTGATTTTCTATACTCTTTTCTTGCTGTGTGTTGGGTTCAGTGCTTCAAAATGGGAAAATATATATCTGAGAGTTGAAGGGAAAAAAACATCCTTGCCAAGCAGATGTTGGTAAATTGCCAGCTGAAACAAAGTTGTGATGCTAGTGACAACAAGATTGGTTTCTAGAGGATATTTAGAAAGCAGAGAGCCTGGCTTTGCTATCGTTTCCCTCAGGAAGGGCCTAGATGATGGGCCACAGCACATTATCAGTTAGCATCTTGCTTCCAAACATCTGGATTCCTAGCCTCATCCATTTAAAAATGATTTACTCACTGTAGCTTGTTGTTTGTTGAGATTTCAGCCAAAATAGAAAACATTCAGCCACCTCTTCTCCAGACATCCATTTTCTACCTTTAGATTCTTATTTCTTCTTACAAATAAATCTAACACAAAATTTTATTGGCTGTTTTTTTTTTTTAGAGTGTACCCTTGTCAAATCAAGAGTAAAATGAAATTCAAGCAAGCCAAAACAATGAGTCTTTTTGTCTCAGTTACTCAGACAGTTAAGAGTAAAATATATTTAGAGCTTAAATTATACCAAAAATTGATTTGTATTTCACATCATTTTATTGGTACAGAACAATGGTTTACAGACAACTTTTAACATCAGAACAATTTGCAAAAATTTTAAGGATAAATATACTCAAGCCCTAGCCCAAACCTATAGAAGCAGTTAAGATACAGGAGTGTTTTACTGAAAAAGACTCTCAACCTTGATTAAGAAGCACTGTTCTAAAATGTTCTTTCATTTAATATTAGGTGTTAAGCACCAGACACAAATTAGACTATGACTGCATTCTGTGTGTGTGACAAGGGAAGGAGAGGCAGCCTGGGTATATGCAAAATATAAAAGAATTTACAGAGAAATCATTAAGTCAAGTACACAAGCTTGGCAGAATTACTAAACAGAAGTTTTTATTTAAAATTAATTATAGGAGATCCAACCAGTCCATTCTGAAGGAGATCAGCCCTGGGATTTCTTTGGAAGGAATGATGCTAAAGCTGAAACTCCAGTACTTTGGCCACCTCATGCGAAGAGATGACTCATTGGAAAAGACTCTGCTGCTGGGAGGGACTGGGGGCAGGAGGAGAAGGGGACGACAGAGGATGAGATGGCTGGATGGTATCACTGACTCGATGGACGTGAGTCTGAGTGAACTCCAGGAGTTGGTGATGGACAGGGAGGCCTGGCGTGCTGCGATTCATAGGGTCGCAAAGAGTCGGACACGACTGAGCGACTGATCTGATCTGATCTGAAACTAGTCACAGAGACTTAGAAATAAATTTTTTAAATTAAAATTTTAAAGCACCAAAAGTGTCAAATATCAATAAATAAATACATCAAAGGATGTGAATTAAACTATAAAGCTGTATTATTAAGACTAAATGAAGAGACTAAATGAGAGACACATCATTATTCGACAATAGATTCAATACTGCAAAAAATGTGAAATCTTTCCAATTTGTTAACTATGATACAATCTCAAAAAAATTCACAATAGATTTCATTTCCAGGCAGGGGAGCAGGCAGGACCTGACAAACTGTTTCAAAAATACACAAGAAAATGCAAAGGGTTAAGAACAACCAAGACATTCGAGAAATGGTAAGTGAACATCCTCTAACAAATATCAAGACATTACAAAACTACAATATTTACATTTCAGACATTGTGGTCTGGGTACAAAATATATGGATATAGATATATTTACCAGTTATTTACCAATGGAAGAAAAAAAAATCCAAGAAACGTGATTTATGATGAAATGTCAGTGCAGAATCATAGAGAAAAGAAGGTAACTTTTTTTTAACAATAAATGATAACTCAGATAATTTCATACTTATATAAAAAATGGATATCTCCATATATAAAGCTTAAGTCTGAGCTTCCCAAGTGGTGTTAGTGGTAAAGAACCTGCCAGCCAATGCAGGAGACGTAAGTGACATGGGTTCTATCCCTGCATCAGGCAGATCCCCTGAAGGATGGCATGACAACCCACTATAGTATTCTTGTCTGGAGAATCCCATGGACAGAGGAGCCAGGTGGGCCACAGTCCACAGGGTTGCAAAGAGTTGGACATGAATGAAGCAACTTACCACATAGAAGGCTTAAGTCTAATTTAGACCTAAATGTGAAAAAGCAAGACAAAGTTTTAAAAAAATAGAATAAAAGAATGTTTTTCTGATTTCAGGTCAGGAATTCTTTTTAAAAACATAGCAATAAGAATTGGTATATTTGATGACATTAAAATTTTTAATGTCTGTCTTGTAAGTCATCATTGAGAAGATGGAAATGCAAACTATGAAGTAGAAGATGACATATTCAATGTGTAAATTTCACAAATAATAAAGAGACTTTCTATAAGTCATTCTTCATTTATTATCATGGAAATGCAAATAAAGCACCATGAGATGTCATGATAAACCCTCCTGGAAAACTAAAAATAAAAAGAGTGAACATAACAAGTATTAAAGAAAACTTGAAGTCACAGGGACCTTCATACACTACAGGTGGGAGAATAAATTGCTACTAAGGCGATGGCACCCCACTCCAGTACTCTTACCTGGAAAACCCCATGGATGGAGGAGCCTGGTGGGCTGTAGTCCATGGGGTCACTAAGAGTCGGACACGACTGAGCGACTTCACTTTCACTTTTCAGTTTCATGCATTGGAGGAGGAAATGGCAATCCACTCCAGTGTTCTTGCCTAGAGAATCCCAGGGATGGCAGAGCCTGGTGGGATGGCAGAGCCTGGTGGGCTGCCGTCTCTGGGGTCGCACAGAGTCGGACACGACTGAAGCGACTTAGCAGCAGCAGCAGCAACTGCTTTGGAAAAGCATTTGAGAGCAGTAAATTATATGAAGAGTACATCATGTGAAATGCTGGGCTGGACAAATCACAAGCTGGAATCAAGGTTAGTGGGAGAAGTATCAACAACCTCAGATATGCAGATGATACCACTCTAATGAAATTGAAGAGGAACTAAAAAGAGCCTCTTGATGAAGGTGATAAAAGAGAGTGAAAAAGCTCCTTGAAACTCAACATTCAAAAGACAAAGATCATGGAAGCAGGTACCATCACATCATGGCAAATAGAAAGGGAAACAGTGGAAGTGTTTATTTTCTTGGGCTCCCAAAACACTTCAGATAGTGCCTGCAGCCATGAAATTAAAAGGTGCTTGCTCCTTGGAAGACAAGCTATGAGAAACTATACAGTGTATTAAAAAAGCAAAGGCATCACATTGCCAACAAAGGTCCTATAGTCAAAGCTTTGTTTTTTCCAGTAGTCGTATACAAATGTGAGAGTTGAACCATAAAAATAGCTGAACGCTGAAGAATTGATGCTTTCAAATTGTGATGCTGGAGAAGTCTCTTGAGAGTCCCTTGGACTGCAGGGAGATCAAACCAGTCAATCCTAAAGGAGATCAATCCTGAATATTCATTGAAAGGACTGATAATGAAGCTGAAGCTCCCATATTTTTGTCACCTGGTGTGAAGAGCCAATTCATAGGAAAAGATCCTGATGCTGGGAAAGACTGAGGGCAGGAGGAGAAGGGGTAAACTTTTCCAAGCAAGAGTACTGGAGTGGAGTGCCATTGCCTTCTCTGAATCCTATCCTAGGCAGTTATCTAAAGAAAAATGAGTCATGAGACATGCAAAAATGTTCATGTAGGGATTATTTATAACAATTGAATGCCCATCAGCAATAAAATAGTGCTATATTTATGCAATGGAATACCATGAAGCACACAAAAGTAACAGACAATATGCAATGACATGGATGTTATTGTTCAGTCACTCAGTCATGTCTGACTCTTTGCAACCCCACATATTGCAGCATGCCAGGCTTCCCTGTCCCTTACCATATCCTGGAGCTTGCTCAAACTCATGTCTATTGAGTCGGTGATGCCATCAAACCAGCTAATCCTCTGTCACCTCCTTCTCTTCATGCCCTCAATCTTTCCCAGCATCAGAGTCTTTCCAGTTAGTTGGATTTTCACATCAGGTAGCCAAAATATTGGAGCTTCAGCATCAACATCCATCCTTCCAAAGAATATTCAACACTGATTTCCTTTAGAATTGACTTGTTTGATCTCCTTGCTGTCCAAGGGACTCTCAAGAGTCTTCTCCAACACCACAGTTCAAAAGCATCAGTTCTCTGGTGCTCAGCCTTTTTTATAGCCCAACTTTCACATCCATACATGACTACTGGAAAAACCATAGCTTTGACTATAGGACCATTGTTGGCAAAGTGATGTCTCTGATTTTTAATACGCTGTCTAGGTTTGTCATAGCTTTTCTTCCAAGAAGCAAGTGTCTTTTAATTTCATGGTTGCAGTCACCATCTGAAGTAATTTATGAGCCCAACAAAATTAAGCCTGTCATTGTTTCCATTTTTCCTCATTGTTTGCCATGAATAGATGGGACCAGATGCCATGATCTTCATTTTTTGAATGCTGAGTTTGAAGCCAACTTTTTCACTTTCCTCTTTCACCTTCATCAAGAGACTCTTTAGTTCCCCTTCAGTTTCTGCCATAAAGGTGGTGTCATCTGCATATCTGAGGTTATTGATATTTCTCCTGGCAATCTTGATTTTAGCTTGTGCTTCATCCAGCTCAGCATTTTGTATTATATACTCTGCATGTAAGTTAAATAAGCAGGGAGAGAATATACAGCCTTGATGTACTCCTTTCCCAATTTTGAACCAGTCCATTGTTCCATGTCTGGTTCTAACTGTTGCTTGTTGACCTGCACACTGGTTTCTCAGGAGGCAGGGAAGGTGATCTGGTATTCTCATCTCTTTAAGAATATTCCATCTGATCTGCACAGTCAAAAGCTTTAGCCCAGTCAATGAAGCAGAAGTAGATATTTTTCTGGAATTCTCTTGCTTTTCCTATGATCCCACTGGTGTTGGCACTTTGATCACTGGTTCCTCTGCCTTTTCTAAATCCAGCTTGGACATCTGAAAGTTCTTGGTTTATGTACTGTTGAAGCCTCACTTGGAGGATTTTGAGCACCACCTTGCTAGCACATGAAATGTGGGCAGTTGTGCAGTAGCTGACATCCTGTAGCATTGCTCTTCTTTGTGATGCCAGAGCATGGATGAATGTCATAGAAATTATATTGAGCAAGAGAAGCTAGACACAATAAAACATATTTTTTTTCTATAGAGTTTGAAATAAGCAAAACTAATTATAGTGCTTAGAGATGAAAATTCTGGCATAGATAGTGTAAAGAAAAATGAAGAAGCAATCATTGTAAAAGCCAGGATAGGGGATACATCTAGCAGGAGAAGGTGTGGGATGGGACTCAAAGATCTGGGATGTCATCAGACTGCCATATATGACCTGGTCAGTGGCTACGTGGTTGCTCATTTCATAATACTTTATTATATTTTATATAATGCATTCCATATGTTTCAGTGTGCATGTTATATTTCACAATTTTTAAGTTCTGAATATAAAATGATACAATGTAAAAACAACCCAAGAAGTGTTTCTTGAAAACACTGCATACTGCTGCTAAGTCACTTTAGTCGTGTCCGACTTTGTGCGACCCCATAGACGGCAGTCCACCAGGCTCCCCCGTCCCTGGGATTCTCCAGGCAAGAACACTGGAGTGGGTTGCTAGTTCCTTCTCCAATGCATGAAAGTGAAAAGTCAAAGTGAAGTCGCTCAGTCGTGTCCGACTCTTAGTGACCCCATGGACTGCAGCCTTCCAGGCTCCCCTTCCCTGGGATTCTCCAGGCAAGAACACTGGAGTGGGTTGCTAGTTCCTTCTCCAATGCATGAAAGTGAAAAGTCAAAGTGAAGTCGCTCAATCGTGTCCGACTCTTAGCGACCCCGTGGACTGTAGCCTACCAGGCTCCCTTCCCTGGGATTCTCCAGGCAAGAACACTGGAGCGGGGTGCCATTGCCTTCTCTGGAAAACACTGCATAAGTTGACACTATTGACTATTTACCACTTCATCCTATATTAAACTTTCTAAACAAAAAAAGAATAACCTATGGTTAATAAGCACTGTGAAGGTACAACAAGGGTCCAGTCTAAACTCATTATCTCACATCTCCAACCTTCTTTCTCTTCCTATAAAACCTATTTCATTGAATCTATTCATTGCATTCTTTTCCTTTAACTTATTTTAAATGGAACAAAGATGAATATTTTTAATGACAAAACTTGCAATTCACAAAGATAGACATCATAAACCATCAGACACCTTAACAACAAAGAAACGAAGATACCTAAAGAAAAAATCAGAATATAAGGGAAAAGAAAAATTATATAATCATAGTGAGATATATTAACATTTCTCTAAGAATATTTAATCGAGTGCAGAAAAAATAAGAGTAGGAACATCTTGAGGATGTTATTAATGATTTAAATGTTGGATCATAGAAAAAGCAAGAGAATTTTGGAAAAACATCTACTTATGCTCCATTGACTACACTGAAGTTTTTGACTGTGTGGATTAAAACAAACTGTGGAATATTATTAAAAAGATGCGCATACCAGACCCCCTTACCTGCCTCCTGAGAAATCTGTTTGCAGGACGAGAAGCAACAGGTAAAACTGGACATGGAGTAATGGACCGGTTCCAAATCGAGAAAGGAGAATGTCAAGGCTGTATACGTCACCTTTTTATTTAACTTATGTGGAGTACATCATGCAAAATGCCTGGCTGGAGGAAACAAATTCTAGTAAGTTCTCTTTTCATTTTTATTCTGCTACAAATATTTTCTAATTTTGCTTGTTATCACTTCTTAGATACATCCATTATTTTAAAGTGGACATTTAAGATCCAAATATATGGGTTTTTTTAAAGTATCTTTAATAATAATTTCTCATTTTGATATTAATTTCTAATTTAAATTCTTTTTTCTCTGCAATCACCCTCTGAGTTTTTCCAGTCTTTTAACTTTCCTGAGATTTTCAATGGCTAAAAGTCAAAGATATCTCTTGGTAAATGTTACATTGCACTTTAAAATAGTTTCCTTTGATGTTGATTTCTAAATCCACAGTGATAAAAGAACAGACTCTGCATGATTTCAGTACCTTTAGGTCATGAAAGTTTTGCACTTTGTTTTACATCCCTGGATATGTCACAGTGTTTCCTGGTTTATAGTCCGTGGGAACTTGAATAGAATTTGTATCCTGCTGTTGTGTGACAATCATATAAATCTTAATTATATTGAATTGATTCATAATGCTTTTCAGGTAAACTATATCCTTCTACTTTTCTGCCTATTCATTCTATGAATTTTTGGGAGTTTGATACGGAAACTCCAACTAGAAATAATAATTTATCTATTTAAAAAAATTATAATTTAGAGTGGAGCTGTATGCAACTTTGTTCTGTATTTCCTAAATCTCCTGTAAATGTGTTATCATACTTCCATAATTTAAAAAACAATAAGAAAGTAATAGCCTTAAAGAAAAGGCAAACCAAAATTTTAAATAAAAAACTGCAATGAAAACAAAACAAGAAATGAACAGGCTAATGTGCACAAAGTTCCTACAACTATGCCAGCACAAATTGGTCAATAAATGTGAGCTCTTGTGATTCATGCAGTACATATATATATTAAGCACCACTAATTGGATAGGCATTAGGAATGTACTTAGTGAACAAAACAAATGTGGCTGTGGCCTCCACGGAATTTTCAGTACAAAAAAAAAAGAAAAGAAACAAGTAAAATACATTCCTGAATAAGTGACTATTTTTTGGTTTTGGTTTTAACTGAGGAGCTATTGCATTTCTTTGTAATTTTTTGCCTCACTTCCCTCTACCCTTCCCAAAAGAGTTTCTGAACTGACAGCCAGGGAGGATTCCCCCAAAAGACACTATGCTCCCCACTTTGCAGTTCTCAGTTGCAAATGACAAAGAAAAGCAAAAATGTCTTCAAGTCCTATTTGGAAGCTATGTTAATATTTTCCCATCCTATCTGCCAGTCTTCTTTTCTATTCCATTTTTCCCCCTCTATTGTTTTGAACAGCAAATATGTGTACAACAGGAAAAAAGATGGAGGAAAGATGTTTCTGAGGCGGAGAGACAAGGGAGAAAGAGAAACAGAATTGAATCAGAATATATAAGGGGTTGTTGTTTACCAACTGAGCTGTGAGGGAAGCCCTTAGTCACTTAGTCATGTCCAAACTCTCTTGCAACTCCATAGACTGTAGCCCACAAGACTCCTCTGTCCACAGGATTTCCCAGGCAAGAATGCTGGTGTGGGTCCCATTTCCTTCTCCAGGGGGATCTTCCCAACCCAGGGACTGAACCTTTGTCTTCTGCGTTGGCAGGCAGATTCTTTTCAACGGAGCCACGAGGGAAGACTAGTATACGGGGTAGATTCTGTTATTCTAAAGTTGAATTTTAATTACCTTAGCATAATATATCTCATTCTTCCTTTACAGGCAATCAAGTCAAACTACAATGTCTCTACAGATACACTAGTGAAAAATGTTACTGTTTTTAAGACAATTAATACTTCAGCAGAAAAACAAAGAAGCCATGTAAATATGTACGAAAAAACCAGCAATAGGCTTTTGACTATCTTGGGTCTCCAGTGTTCTTTCTGTACCACGTATATTACAGAAAGAAAAGGAGCATTCTCTCACACTAGTCATTTATTATTTATTTTATGCTTTAATTATTTGTGGAAATTCCTGACAGCTTTTTATTCAGCTGCTTCTACTGACAGTCAAGTTTGTACATTAAGGAGAAGGAGGACGAATACCAACTTGAAAGGAGAAAACCGAGCTGGAAACTGAGTGGCTATGAACCATGTCGTTGAAAATTTGGAAATAATTTGATTTATGGCAAATGGTAAAGAAAAAAGAAAAGAATGATCCTATGACACAGTTTGACTTCTTCCGAGGAGGTATTATGAGAGTGTTATTGCTACAAGGAAAGGTAGCTTAAAGTCACTAGATTCGGACGTTTTCCTTCACTCTGCTCCACCTGTCATATCATGGCCCTCTATTACTACAGGAGACCTTGTAAACCCCTGGAGAGAGATAGCACTTGGTTTTGGAGCAAGGACATGATGGTGTGATAATAATGATTCAGGAAATTAATCTGGTAGTGTGAGGATTTATAGGAGTCCATTCATTCACAAATAAAAACAGTGCCATGCACTATTTTAAGTATTAGGTTGGGAGACTGTGTAAGCAATCTGGATCAAAAGAATGAATATTTAAACCAGAATAGTGGCTCTCATGTGCTTACCTGGTGGCTCAGCAGTAAAGAATCTACCTGCAATGCAGGAGACCCAGGAGACGCAGGTTCGATCCCCCAATCGGGAAGATCCCCTGGAGGAGGGCACGTCAACCCATTCCAGTATTCTTGCCTGGAGAATCCTGTGGACAGAGGACCTTGGTGGGCTATAGTCCGTAGGGTCACGAAGAGTGGGACATGACTGAAGCGACTTAGTACACATGCACAGTGGCTCTAATATACCTTCTTTGGTTTGCTGTGCATTTGGTTTAGTTGCTGAGCTGTGTCTGATTCTTGTGTTCCCATGGGCTGCAGCCTGATAGGCTCCTTTGCCCATGGGATTTCCCAGGCAAGAATAATGGAATAGGTTGCTATTTCCCTCTCCAAGGTCTTCCCGACCCAGGGATTGAACCCAGGTCTCCTGCTTTATAGGCATCTCTTGTATTGCAGGTGGATTCTTTACTGATTGAGCCATCAGGGAAGATGAATACCTTCCTAATTCCTACAAATTTGTTTATTTCAATCAGAAAGCGTTTCTGTGTCTTTGGATACTGGCTTTTGTTTTTGGTTTATTGGGGTTGTTGACATCTTCGTTGTTGTTTCTCTGTTTTCATTTTTTTTTTTTTTCAGGCATGATCAATTAGGTTTACTCACCCATGCATAAAGACCCATTCTTGTATTCGAAAGATCAATAGAACTCATTGACCATCCAAGAGAAGACCTGTTTTGAAGACTTCAGCCAAGGTTTTATTCTCTTATTGTTATTTATGACACCCAAATACAACAGTTGTGATTTCTGGAGACGTATTCAGTTATACACTATTCTTGCTACTTTAAACCCAATATAGCTATTCCTTATAACAAAATAGAAGGGAAATTATAATTATTATTATTCCTATTTACAGATTGAAAACTTGAGATTCAGGGAGGTTAATAATAGCTCTATAACTAGTTAACAGTGGAGCCAGGTCTTAAATTGTCTGTCTCAAAAGCCCTTGTTCTTCAGAATTTTACTTATTCCTTCCACAAAAATTTGACCTTAAAGAGTAGCACAATGATAATTACAATGCCTCTAAATTTTTATCAAAATGGGAAACTGCTCTTGATTTTCCCTTCTTTTGTAGCAGCACCTCAGAGGATTTATTCCAGCAGCTTCTGACAATACAGCGAGCACGTGAGACAGGCATTATCTGTTCCCTGCGCACTCGCACCAGGAGCTCACGTTTCCTCATTGCCTTGCACATCACACTCTTTTTCTTTGAAGGGAATCCCATTTTCCCACCTGCATCCATCATTCATCTGTCATTCCATTCAACTGGCGAGGTTTTTAACTGGAAGGTTTTTTTTTTTTTTTTAATCTTTCTTGGCTAACTTTGTCTCTTGAGGTCTCTGCTCTGAATGCAGTTTTAAAGCTCAGCTCATTTTCTTGTCCCCAGTCTATCGTCTTGGGAGTAGCAATTAACACAGGTGCAGGATTTTGCTTTTAACATATTAAAAGATAAAGCCAACCTGCGTGGGTTGGTCTGAGCTTCCTTTTGATTTTACAGGAGTTACACTGCAGTATCCTTTGCACAACCTGAGCAAAATAATTTAGGTATGATTTAAGGAGGGAGCTTCAAGGTGCTGCTGCTTAAGGTTTGAAGAGTGACCCATACAGCAAGAGCATGACCTCTTCTCAAACACCCCTTGGAGCAGCAGATGTACTCCGCTGAAATCTCACCTCCCTCTTCTGATGTAGGTGATGAAAGTGCTTCTGAAGAGGAACAAAGACCTGTGTTATCACAAAGCATAGCATTTCCCCATTGCATTTGAATTCAGTACATTTCTTTTTCAGTTTTGCTAAGATTACACCAAAATGTAATTACCTTAACACTATTCACCTGGGAACCCTGAACGCAAGAGGGAAGCTTCCAAATGATAGAGATGCTTTTCCCCTGAGTCTAGAATTCTGCCTGGTTTCATCAGATATAATCAACCCAGGCAGCACTGGAAAGCAATGTGCATTTTTACTCTGCTCTAGAACCCCATATTTGCTCCATGTGGGGGTACATGGGTACTTATTTTATAGTTTAGGGTTTTGTGGACTTAATGTTCTCCTTCCCACTTTTTCCCTATTTAGTCTGCCCAGAAGCCCTGTGAATACTCATGTATTTTCTGCAAATAAAATTCCGTTTAGGGCCAGCTTTATTTTAAAATATTAGTTGAACCAAGTAACGTAAGCTTGGGCCTGAAGGAGAACTTAAATTTGGATTAATATCCCCAGGCTGGTGCCCCAGGCTTCAAGTACTTTTGAAAGCAGGATAAAATTTCAGGCCAGGCACACAAGGAAAGTAATTCTTTTCCTTTTTTGAGTTCTTTAGTTAAGAAGTAAAATTATTATTTTTTTTAATTTTATTTTATTTTTAAACTTTACATAATTGTATTGGTTTTGCCAAATATCAAAATGAATCTGCCACAGGTATACATGTGTTCCCCATCCTGAACCCTCCTCCCTCCTCCCTCCCCATACCCTCCCTCTGGGTCGTCCCAGTGCACTAGCCCCAAGCATCCAGTATCGTGCATCGAACCTGGACTGGCATCTCGTTACATACATGATATTTAAAAAAAAAAAAAAAAGATGTAAAATTAGAGTAGCTGTAATTCTAATTTTTTAACCCTGACCTCGTCATCTAAACAACCATTATCTACACACAGGAAAGTTGTGTGTTTTAGAAAAAAAAAATCAGTATTTTGTATAGCTTTTTCTTCATTCTTTTTAACTGAGGTACAGTTGATTTACAATATTATATTGGTCTCAGGTGTACAACATAGTGATTCAAAAATTTTACAGATTATATGCCATTTATAGTAAAAATGCTGGCTGTAGTCCCTGTGCTGTGCAATATATCCTTGTAGCTTATTGATTTTATACATAGTAGCTTGTATTTCTTAGTTCCCTTCACCTATCTTCTCCTCCACTACTTCCTCTCCCACTTGTACCCACTAGCTTCTTTTCTGGATCTATGAGTCTGTTTCTTTCTGTTATGTTTCTTAGCTTGTCCTTTAGATTCCATACATGAGTAATATACAGTATGTGCCTTTTTCAGTAAGATTTATTTCACTAAGTATAATACTCTCCAAGTTCATCCATGTCATTGCAAATGGCAAAATTCTAATCCTTTTTTACAACTGAGTAGTATTCCATTGTGTGTGTGTGTGTGTGTGTGTGTGTGTGTGTGTATGTGCATGATTTCCAGGTGTCACTAGTAAAGAACCCATCTGCCAATGTATGAGACATAAGAGACGTGGTTCAATCCCTGGGTCAGAAAGATCCCCCGCAGGAAGGCATGGAAACCCACTCTGATACTCTTGCCTGGAGAATCTCATGGATAGAGGAGCCTGGTGGGCTCCAGTCCATAGGGTCACCAAGAGTCAGACACAACTGAAGTGACTTAGCATGCACGCATGCATATATGTGTACACACACACACACACACACATATATATCACATCTTCATTCATCTGTTGATGGACACTTCTGTTGTTTCCATATCTTGGTTACTATAAATAATGCTGACATGAATATAAGGATGTCTATATCTTTTTGAGTTAGTGTTTTCATTTTCTTCAGATATATATCCAGAAGTGGAATTGTTGGATCACACGGTAATTCTATTTTTAGTTTTTTGAGGATTCCCATACTGTTTTCACAGTGGGTGCACCATTTTACATTTCCACCAACAATGTACAAGAGTTCCCTTATGTGGCTTGCTCTTTAAGAAGCAAAATATTTTTTACTTGAAGTTGGCAAGGGGGACAGTGAGAATAAAGAATTATGAGAAAAAGAAAATAAAATAGGAATGACAATAAAATTTTTATATGTTATTAAATATATTATATATATTTAATTATTTGATTAATTAAATCAAATTTTAGAGATTGATGCATGTAACACAAATAGCACAGTACCAGTCATGTTAAGTTCCAGACAGAAAGAGAAAGAAGAGAACTGAAGTACTTGCCATCACCTTCATCTTAATTATAATTGTATTTCCAGTTATGATGCAGTATATTACTTAAAATACAGTATATCTTACTTCATTTGAAGCTAGTAACATCTCTGAGTACAAAGCTAGGACACCAAGTGATAGCCTTTGTATTACAGTTAATGTTGGCTGAGGTCAACAAAATCCTTATTGGGTCAAGCTCAACACCAGGTGCTGAAAATGCAGTGATGAGAGGGAAAATGCCCAGTTCTGGGTTGAGAAGACAGTTTGAAATATATATATACCTCAAATCTCACTGAAACTGTAGCAAAGAATTTGTTTTCTAGAAACAAACACAAGCCATTAAAATATAGAGCCCTAGAGAGACAATATGAGCAATAAATTGTTGGAGTCATAAAGAATGTAGCCCAGTAGTAAATGACCTAGACGACAAGAGAAAGTGAAGTACCAAACTTATAGTAGAGAGCTTGAGATCAACCACGGATATTCCAAATGAGGCCTGAACACGTATATTCATAGACCGAGCAGAGGAGAGGGAGAATACATCAGTTTTCTACGGAAGAAAGAAGTGTTCTGTCCCTGGGGCATAGATGGGGAGTTCTCACATGGTAGCTCCCAAAACAACCTGAGCTCTCCCTGAGCTTTAATGTGCTGAAGGATCCCCATGGATCTAGCTCCCTGCCCAGTCCTAGAAATGAGCAGGGAGGCAGTCAGAAAGACCAAAACTCTCTCTCTCCTGAGGAAGGTTGCTGAGAGCTTCAGGGACGGGATTGGATCATCTCTACTCCCACTCTCACACCACCAGCAGCCCTGCCCAGAGACTAGAAGTTTATTCTCCGCAGAAAGTAAAGGATTTTTGGCAAAGCACAACAGACAGACGCCACACCAAAAAGAGAGAAATTAAGTGGCCACATGTGTGTTGATGCTAACTGAAGAAGCCCCCAGACCTCTTCCTCCAGTTGACCCCCAGAGATTATACAATTAGGCTTACTCTTTAAGCAGGAGAGAAAAAGCAATTTTTTTAGTGGTTCTAACCAACTCCCTTCCCGCCTCACAAAGGGGCCTAAAGACATTGACACTAGGAATTCCCCTGGAAATGTCTCACTCAGATTCTCTGGCAACAAAAATCATAGTCAGATAGCCCTACTCATGCCCTCAGAGTTTCCAAACGGCTTGTCAATGCTCCAATCTTAATCATAAGTGGACAATCAAGAATAACAAGACATTTAAGAGAAACTTCTGATATGGAGTCTAGCACTAAAGCAAAACAGAACAAAAGAAACTCGGAGAAAACAGAAACGATGTAGTGAGGAAAAAATCAACAATAATGACAACAGCTGTTTTACTATCCTTTGAGGCATAAAATTTTATCCATGAAATGATGTAAGATTTTATTCACAAAATAGAAACTGATGCTATAAAAAGAACTTTTAGAATTTACCAATACCATAGCAAAAACAAAAACTCAATAAAGGGCTGAAAGAAAATGTTAGTGTAATTGTCACAAATAGGTTAAAAACCAAAGAGATGGAAAACATATGAATATTATTCTAAGAGGCCTAACATTCAAAGAATAAGTTTTCAGAATGAAAGTACAAATAAAATTTGGAAGCATTATTAAAGAAAAAATGTAAGAAAATTTCCCACAACTGTAAACCATATGTATTCAGATTGAAAAGGCCTATGGAATGACCAACAAAATACATGAACATCGTCCCATATCAGGGTTAATTATTTTGAAATTTCAGAAACCTAGGAACAAAGTTCTACAAGCTTATCAAAAACAAAACAGGGTCTACCACGATCCTTTTCTCTCCAACCACATTGGAGATAGGGGCTAAGAGTTCTATACTTCTGTGCCACCCCACCAAGCACTGCACAGAGAATGTAGAAGAGAGGGATAACTACAGACTGCTTAATGGAAATGTAAACGTCGTCCTTAGCAAGCTCATGGAAGCTTCACAGTTGAGGGATGCTACAGACCCTCTTTATCCAGATGAAAATGAAGTGAGCCTGAAGTTACGTGGCTTGTCCAGGGCACAGGGCTAGGCATCTGAAAACAGAGATCCTTTAAGTTCAAATCCTACTGAATTCTCTCCATCATCTTAAAAAAGGTGACTTCAGCTCTTGAGATTGTATTTCTCCATCTACACTATTCAAGTCAAGATGCAGAACTAAGACTCCTCTTTTTTGAACTACGAAGCTCACTGAATACTGTGCTATCTATTATCAGACCACCCCAGGAAGACTTGTTCCTCATTGGTGATGGGGGAAACATCCCTTCTGTACTTATCAAGAATGCCATCACAAGGCTTCCGGTTTAAGATGGCAGAGTAAAAGGATGTGTGCTCATGTCCTCCTGCAAGAACAGCAAAATTGCAACTAGCTGTTGAGCCACCATCGACAGGAAGATGCTGGAACCCACCAAAAAAGATACTCCACATCCAAAGACAAAGAAGTCACAGTGAGATGGTAGGAGGGGCACAATCAAGATAAAATCAAATCCCATACCTGTTGGGTGCATGGCCCACAGACTGGAGAACAATAGTAACAAAGAAGCTCTCACACTGTTGGGAAGGTTGGGAACCCCATGTCAGGCTTTCCAGCCTGGGGACCTGACAAAGAGACAGAATCCTCAGGGAATAAGGAATCTGACATTAAAGACCAGTGAGATTTGATTATAGGAATTCCATGTACTCTGAGGGGAACAGAGACTCCAGTCTTGGAGGGCACAAAGAAAATTTTGTATGCACCAAGACCCAGAGGAAGGCGGCAGTGACCCCACAGGAGGTTGAACAAAAGCTACATACTAGTGTTGGAGGGTCTCCTAGGAAGGCATGGGTTGGCAGGGGCTCACCACAGGGACGGGGACACTGGGAGGTCCCCATTGCATAGATCCTCTTGGAGTTCACCATTAACCCTGCCATATTAGACCCCAGGGCTGGGTCGCCTCAGAACAAAAAACTACCAAGGAGGGAGCACAATCCCACCATCAGCAGATCATTGAATTAAAGCTCTACTGAGAAGGCCTTGCCCACCAGAGCAAGACCCAGTTTTTCCCATTGCCAGTCCCTCCCACTAGGAAGCTTACACAAACCTCATAGCCTCTGCCATCAGAGGGTGGACAGAAGAAGCAGTCTCATAGGCTAAAACAAAAACCATATTACAGAAAGTTCAGTTCAGTTCAGTTCAGTCGCTCAGTCATGTCCGACTCTTTGCGACCCCATGAATCACAGCACGCCAGGCCTCCCTGTCCATCACCAACTCCCAGAGTTCACCCAAACTCATGTCCATTGAGTCTGTGATGCCATCCCACCGTCTTATCCTCTGTCATCCCCTTCTCCTCCTGCCCCCAATCCCTCCCAGCATCAGAGTCTTTTCCAATGAGTCAACTCTTCACATGAGGTGGCCAAAGTATTGGAGTTTCAGCTTTAGCATTAGGCCTTCCAGTGAACACCCAGGACTGATCTCCTTTAGCATGGACTGGTTGGATCTCCTTGCAGTCCAAGGGACTCTCAAGAGTCTTCTCCAACACCACAGTTCAAAAACATCAATTCTTCAGCGTTCAGCTTTCTTCACAGTCCAACTCTCACATCCATACATGACCACTAGAAAAACCATAGCCTTGACTAGATGGACCTTTCTTGGCAAAGTAATGTCTCTGCTTTTGAATATGCTATCTAGGTTGGTCATAACTTTCCTTCCAAGGAGTAAGCATCTTTTAATTTCATGACTGCAAATTAATCAGCATGAAAAAGCAGAAAGTTATGTCACAGATGAATGAAAAAGATAAAACCCAGAATAACAACAAAATGAAGTGGAGATAGGCAATCTTCCAGAAAAAGAATTCAAAATAATGATAGTAAAGATGATTCAGGATCTTGATTTTAAAAAATGGAGACAAAGATTGAGAAGATGCAAGAAATGTTTACAAAGACCTAAAAGAACTAAGAACAAACAGATGAATAATACACTAGAAGGAATCCATAGCAGAATAATAGAGGCAGAAGCATGAATAAATGACCTGGAGGACAGAATGGTGGAAATCACTGCCGTAGAACAGAATATAGAAAAAAGAATGAAAAGAAGTGAAGATTGCCTAAGAGACTTCTGGAACAACACTAAACACACTAACATTTGTATTATCAGGGTCCCAGAAGGAAAAGAGAGAGAGAAAGTAGCTGAGAAAATATTTGAAGAGATAATAACTGAAAACTTCCCTAACGTGGGAAAGGAAGTAGTCAACCAAGTCCAGGAAGCACAGAGTCCCAGGCAGGACAAACCCAAGGAGGAACACACCGAGACACAGAGTAATCAAACTGACACAAATTAAAGAGAGAGATAAAGTATTAAAAGCAACAAGGGAAAAACAACAAATAACATACAAGGGAACTCCTTTCAGGCGATGAGCTCATTTCTCAGTGGAAGTTCTACAAGCTGGAAGGAAATGGCATGATATATTTAAAGTGATGAAAGGGAAGAACCTACCCCAAAAATACTCTACCCAGAAAGACTCTCCTTCATATTTGATGGAGAAATCAAAAGTTTTCCAGACAAGCAAAAGTTAAGAGAATTCAGCACCACCAAACCAGCTTTACAAGAAATGCTAAAGGAATTTCTCTAGGCAGGAAACAAGAGGAGGGAAAAGCCTCAGCTACAGAAAACAAACCCAAACAATTAATAAAAATGGTAATAGGATCATACATATCAATAATTGCTTTAAATGTAAATGGATTAAATGCACCAACCAAAATACACAGACTGGCTGAGCGTATGAAAATATGTGTATGTATGCTCTTCCACTTACCACATCACTCTGCTTAACTGCCCCCTCCCAATTGTATGTAATTATTTTGGCTTGCATCTGTAATTATCTTTCATTTTTGTCTGGCTGTTGATTGGGAAAACTGATAAACATCTTTTACTATTCTAATTATGTAACTATTACTCACTTAATACCACTGTATCATGATTGGTCAATAGAAAAATGATCATGCTCTATATTACCAAAACCAGGATCTAATAGAAAAACCTATAATCACAAAATCCAGATGCGTATCAGAATTATCTTGAATTTTTTTGAAAACTACAAATGCTCAGGTATTGCTTTTTTTCTCCAGAGCTCCAGATATGTCTCTAATGAGCAGCCTTGTTTAAAAACAACTGGACTATATGATGATCTTCTACTTTTAGTTTGTTTCACTTTTTCTATTTCACTTCAGTGTTCCCATTTCATTTAGTTTATGTTCTCCAATTTGTCCATTTTGTTCTCTTTTTTATTTTTATGTTCTTTCTCAAGCTTTGATCAAGTATAGTAGAAAAGCATTTGTATACATATAAATAAATATGTATAATATATATATTTTAGAAAATTCATGAGTTTTTGCCTAGCAAAAAATTATGACAATTTGATTCCACATTTGACTTAGTATGAATAGAATGCTAAATTTCTAATTTTAAAATAGATATGCTGCTGCTGCTGCTACTGCTGCTAAGTTGCTACAAGCAACAAAAGTGAAAGAAAGTGAAAGTGAAGTCGCTCAGTCCTGTCCAACTCTTTGCGACCTCATGAACTGTAGCCTACCAGGCTCCCCTGTCCATGGGATTTTCCAGGCAAGAGTACTGGAGTGGGGTGCCATTTCCTTCTCCAGGGGATCTTCCCGACCCAGGGATCGAACCTAGGTTTCCCACATTGCAGGCAGACGCTTTACCCTCTGAGCCACCAGGGAAGCACAAGCAACAAAGGTTTACTGTATAACATAGGGAACTATAGTCAATATTTTGTAAAGACTTATGATGGAGAGTAATTTCAAAAATAATCTATGTGTATTTGAACAACTGAATCACCTTGCTGTGCACCTGAAACATTCTAAGTGAACTATACTTCAATAACAGAGAAGGCAATGGCACCCCACTCCAGTACTCCTGCCTGGAAAATCCCATGGACGGAGGAGCCTGGTAGGCTGCAGTCCATGGGGTTGCTGAGGGTGAGACACGACTGAGTGACTTCACTTTCACTTTTCACTTTCATGCATTGGAGAAGGAAATGGCAACCCATTCTAGTGTTCTTGCCTGGAGGATCCCAGGGACGGGGGAGCCTGGTGGGCTGCTGTCTATGGGGTCACACAGAGTCGGACATGACTGAAGTGACTTAGCAATAGTATACTTCAATAAAATATATATATATATATATTAAAAAATACAGGGGACATATAAAGGAACAGCGATCTTAATATCACAGTGGAAGCAATGGAGCAATGCCTTCAAAAGTCTGTAATAAAATTATTCTTAACATAAAATTCTATGCCCAGCCAAGTGTTCCATCAATTGCCAGGGGTAAAACAAGGATATTTTTAAATATTCAAGATGCAAAGCATACAAGCAACGAATAAAACCAGAAAGCAAAAAGAAATGTGCCTACCTTAGTAAGAGAGTGGAAAATGTCTGTCAGCAAAATATAGGAAAAAACCAATAAATCAGAAAACAGAGAGAGAAAGGAATCCAAAACAAGGCAAAAAGGAATGGGAGGTGTATGAAGGGAAAAGCCCCACAAAAGCACTTATTCAGACTGAAGCAGTGCGATTCAGGAGACAGGATTTGGGCAGCTGTCACCGCATCCTTTGTCATTTTCAATATGACTGAACTACTGAATGATGCAGTCTTTTGAACAACAGAGTAAAACCAAAAAAGAAGAAGGCATAAAATCCAGGAAGTGGTTAAACAAATTCAAAAGAAAGGTAAAGGGAATTCCAAGTACGAAAGAAAAAAAAAAAAAAAACTTAAGATATTACGTGGAAAGCTCAGATGAAAGAATTTCTCGAGTGATTTCTCTAAGAAAAAACTATGTAACTATTCATGCTCTAATGTTGTGAAAATGATGCTCAGAGGTTAATGCAAAGTATGAGAAGAATAAGTGTGTAGCCATGAATCAGGTACAATAATACATGCAGCTCAGTTCAGTTCAGTCACTCAATTGAACTGAGTGCAGTTCAGTTCACTCAGTCATGTCCAACTCTTTGCGACCCCATGGACTGAAGCATGCCAGGCCTCCCTGTCCATTACCAATTCCCAGAGTTTACTCAAACTCATGTCCATTGAGTCAGTGATGCCATCCAACCATCTCATCCTCTATCATCCCCTTCTCCTCCCACCTTCAATCTTTCCCAACATCAGGGTCTTTTCAAATGAGTCAGTTCTTTGCATCAATTAAAGCATTAAAAACCTGGGTGAGAAAAAGAATAAGTGCAAATGGAAAAAAATAATTAGAAACAAACTAAAATCATATGACCAGCATTCATTTGTAAATAGCCTTTACATAAGCATAATAATGAATAATTAAAAATGAATAATATTTATTCAAAACTACAACTACCTATAATGGAAAGATGGGGGGAAAAGAGTAGTCTGAGAAAACTAATCTAGAAAGTCAATAGGAAATATATGAAACAAAGATAGGAATACATACACATGCTTAGAAATACAAAGGTGCAAAATGCCTGAAGATACTGTTAAAAAAAACAAACCTGGTCTCCGGTTGTAAGGGATCTGGTTGACAATGAAGTACAATGGGTAGGGAATTGTTCAACTATATTATTAATATTTTAGTAATATTCAGCCTTTTAAACTATATATACATGTGTTTATATATTATGTTGGGGCTTCCCTGGTAGCTCAGTAGTACAGAATCCACCTGTGATGCAATAGCCACAATATTGATAAAAAATTTAAGTCATTAAAATATCTAGGTTAATCACCATTTTATCTCCTGTACCCAGCCCATTGACCATGACATAGTAGGCCTTTTAAATTACAGTATAGTTAATTTATTATGTCAGTTTCAAGTATACAGCAAAGTGATTCAATTATATACATATATAATATATATTTATATTTATATATATATATAAATATGTCTGTGGATCACAGCCTTTTCATGGCAAAGGGGCTTGCATAACTCAATGAGGCTATGAGCCATGCCATGTAGAATCACTCAAGAAGGACAGGTCATAGTAAACAGTTCTGACATAACGTGGTCCACTGGTGAAGGAAATAGCAAACCACTCCAGTTTTCTTGCCTTGAGAATCCCATGAAGAGCAGAAAAAGACAAAAAGATACAACCCCAGAAGTGGAGCCCCCAGGTCAGAAGATGTCCAAGATGCTACTTGGGAAGAGCAGAGGGCAGTTACTAACAGCTCCAGAAAGAACGAAGTGGCTGGAATGAAGAGGGAACAGTGCTAAGCGGTGGGTGCGTCTAGTGGTAACAGCAAGAGCCAATGCTCTAGAAAACAATATTGTACAGGAATATTGTACTTAAGGCTGTGTAATATTCAACTGTATATATTGTATAGGAATCTGTAATGTTAGGTCCATGAATCAAGGTAAAGTGGAAGTGGTCAGGCAGAAGGCATCAAGATTGAACATTCAGTCTTAGGAATCAGTGAGCTAAAATGGATGGGAATGGGTGAATTTAATTCAGATGACCATTATATCTATTACTGTGGGCAAGAATTGCAGAGGAAAAAAAAATGGAGTAGCCCTCATAGTCAACAAAAGATTCTGAAATGCGGTACTTGGGTGCAATCTCAGAAACAATAGAATGATCTCAGTTCATTTCCAAGGCCAACCATTCAACATCAGAGTAATCCAGCTCTGTGCCCCAACCACTGACGCTGAAGAAGCTAATGTTGATCAGTTCTATGAAGACCTACAACATCTTCTAAATCTAATAGCAAAAAAAAAAAAAAAGATATCCTTTTCATCACAGACGATTGGAATGCAAAAGTAGAAAGTCAAGAGATACCCAGAATAACAGGCAAGTTGGACCTGTTACAAAACACAGGTCAAAATAAAGTACAAAATAAAGTAGGACAAAAGTTAACAGAGTTTTGTCTAGAGAACACCCTGATCATAGCAAACAAGCTTTTCCAACCACCCAAGAGACAGCTCTACACATAGCTATCACCAGATGGTCAATACCAAAATCAGATTGATTATGTTCTTTGCAGCTAATGATGAAGAAGCTCTATACAGTCAGCAGAAACAAGACCTGGAGCTGATTGTGGCTCAAATAATGAGCTTCTTATTGCAAAATTCAGGCTTAAGTTGAAGAAAGTAGGGAAAATCACTAGGCCATTCAGGTATGATCTAAATCAAGTCCCTTATAATTATACAATGGAAGTAACAAATAGATTCAAGGGATTAGATCCAGTAGACAGATGTCTGAGAAGCTACAGATGCAGGTTTGTAACACTGTACACGAGACGGTGACTAAAATCCTCCCAAAGAAAAAGAAATGCAACAAGGCAAAGTGGCTGTCTGAGGAGGCTTTACAAAAGCTGAGGGAAGAAGAGAAGCAAAAGGCAAGGGAGAAAAGGAAAGATATACCCAACTGAATGCATAGATCTACAGAATAGCAAAGAGAGATAAAAAGACCTTCTCAAATGAACAATGCAAGGAAATAGAGAAAACAATAGAATGGGAAAGACCAGAGATCTCTTCAAGAAAATTGGAAATATTGGGGAAGATTTCATGCAAGAATATGCATGATAAAAGACAGAAATGGTAAGGAACTAACAGAAGCAGAAGAAATTGATAGGTGAAAGAATATACAGAAGAACTATATTAAAAAGGTCCTAATGATCCAGAAAACCATGATGGTGTGGTCACTCACCTACAGATGGACATTCTAGAGTCTGAGGTCAAGTGGACCACAGGAAGCATTACTACAAGCCAAGCTTGTAGAGGTGACCAAATTCCAGCTGAGCTATTTAAAAATCTTAAAAGGTGATGCTGCTAAAGAGCTGCAGTCAATATGTCAGCAAATTTGGAAAACTCAGTAGTGGCCACAGGTCTGGAAAAAATGCTTTCATTCTCATCCCAAAGAAGGGCAATGCCAAAGAATGTTCAAACTACTCCACAACTGTGCTCATTTCACATGATAGCAAGGTTAATCCTTCAAGCTAAGATTCAGCAGTACATGTACTGAGAACTTCCAGATGTATCAGCTGGATTTCAAAGAGACAGAGGAACCAGAGATCAAATTGCCAACATTTGTTGAACCATGGAGAGAACAAGAGAGTTCCAGGAAAACATCTACTTCTGCTTTATCAGCTATGCTAAAACTTTTGACTGTGTGAATCAGAACAAACTGAAATATTCTTAAAGCAATTGAGAATACCAGACCTCCTGAGAAACCTGTTTGTGAGTCAAGAAGCAACAGTTAAAACCAGACATGGAAAGATCAACTGGTTCAAAACTGGGAATGGAGTTTTGACAATGTACAAGTCTGTACATTGTCACTCTGCTCATTTAATTTATATACCGAATATATCATGTGAAATTTCACGCTGAATGAATAGCAAGCTACAATCAAGATTGCCAGGAGAAATAGCAACAACCTCAGATGATGCAGATGATACCACTCTAATGGCAGAAAGTGAAGAGAAACATGGCAAATAGAAACATGACAAATAGATGCAGTGACAGATGTTATTTTCTTGGGCTCCAAAATCCCTGCAGATGGTGACTGCGGTCATGAAATTAAAAGACGTTTGCACCTTGAAGACAAAGCTATGACGAACCTACTTATCATTGTTCAGTCACTAAGTTGTGTCCAACTCTTCACAAGTTCATGGACTGAAATACCCTAGACTCCTCCATCCTCCACTATCTCCCAGAGTTTACTCAAACTCATGTCCATTGAGTCAACGCCATCCAACCATCTCATCCTCTGTCGTCCCCTTCTCCCACCTTCAATCTTTCCCAGCATCAGGGTCTTTTCCAATGAGTTGGCTCTTCATATCAAGTGGCCAAAATATTGGAGCTTCCGCTACAACATCAGTCCTTCGAATTAATATTCAGGCTTCATTTCCTTTATGATGGACTGGTTTGATCTCCTTGGAGTCCAACGGACTCTCAAGAATCTTCTGCAGCACCACAATTCAGAAGATCAATTCTTCAGTGCTCAGTCTTCCTTATGACTCAACTCTTACATCTATACATGAGTACAGGAAAAACCTTAGCTTTGACCATACAGATCTTTGTCAGCAAAGTGATGTCTCTAGTCTCTGCTTTTTAATCTGTGGTCTAGGTTTGTCATGACTTTCCTTCCAAGGAGCAAGTGTCTTTTAATTTCAGGGCTGCAGTCACCATCCACAGTGTTTTGGAAACCCAAGAAAATAAAATCTGTCACTTCTTCCATTTTTCCCCTCCTATTTGCCATGATGTGATGAGACCTGCTGCCATGATCTTCGTTTTTTGAATGTTGTGTCTCAAACCAGCTTTTTCACTCTCCTTTTTCACCCTTATCAAGAGGCTCTTTAGTTCTTCTCATTTTATCCCCTTAGAGTAGTATCATGTGCATAACTGAGGTTGTTGTTATTTCTCCCAGAATCTTGACTGATTACAAACCTAAACAGTGTATTAAAAAGCAGAGACATCACTTTGCCAGCAAAGGTCCATATAATCAAAGCTTTAGTTTTTCCAGTAGTCGTGTACGGATGTGAGAGTTGGACCATAGAGTAGGGTGGAAGCATATAGACTACCATATGTAAAATAGATAGCCAAATAAATTTTGCTGTATGACTCAAGGAGTTCAAACCAGGGCTCTGTAACAACCTAGAGGGGTGGGAATGGGTGGGAGGGAGGTTCGGGAGGGAGGGAACATATGTACACCTATGGCAAATTCATGTTTTTGTATGCAGAATCAAACCAACACTGTAAAGCAATCATCAATCAATTAAAAATAAATAAGTATAATTTTTTAAAAAGAAGGCTGAGCACCGAAGAATTGACTATTTTGAATTATGGTGCTCGAGAAGACTTTGAGAGTCTCTTGCACTGCTAGGAGATTAAGCAAGTCAATCCTAAAGGAAATCAACTCTGAATAGTCATTGGAAGGTCCATTCGTGAAGCTGCAATTCTCTGGCCACCTGAAGTGAGGAGCTGACTCATTGGAAAAGACCGTGATGCTGGGAAAGACTGAAGGCAAAAGAAGAAGGGGACAGCAGAGGTGAAATGGTTCGATAGCATCACTGACTTAGTGGATAAGAATTTCAGCAAATTCTAGGAGATAGTGGAAGATAGAGGGCGTGGCACATTGCATTCCATAGGGTCACAAAGAATCAAACATGATTTAGCGACTAAACTACAACAACATCTATATATACAGCATGCTGCAATTCATGGGATTGCAAAGAGCTGGACACGACTGGGTGGCTGAACAACATTATATATATGTATACACATACATGTGTGTATGTAAATACACATTCTTTTTTCAGATTCTTTGCCATTATAAGTTGTAAGATGTTGAGTATGGTTCCTTGTGCTATTCAGTGGGTTCTTACTTACTTGTTTTATATGTAGCAGTGAGTATGTACTGTAAGCACTAATTTATCTCTCCCCCAGCCTCCACTCTCCTCTTTGGTAACCACAAATTTGTTTTGTATGTCTGTGAGCCTATTCTGTTTTGTAAGCAAGTTCATTTGTATCATTTTTTCAGCTTCTACCTTTACATGATATTACATTTGTCTTTCTCACTTCACTTACATGATCATCTTTAGGTCCATGTATGTTGCTGAAAATGACATTATTTCATTCTTTTTAAAGCCACATAAAATTCCATTGTTTATATGTACTGTCTTCTTTACCCACTCATCTTTTTAAAATTAATTCATTAATTTTAATTAGAGAATAATTACTTTACAATATTGTAATGGTTTTTGCCATGCATCAGTGTGAATTGGCCACAGGTATATACGTGTCCCACCCCCCTCATCCTGAACCCCACTGCCACCTCCCTCCCCACCCTATCCCTCTGGGTTGTCCCAGAGCACCAGCTTTGGGTGCCCTGCTTCATGCACCAGTCATCTACCAGCAGATGAAGGAAGTTGTGGTACATGTATGCAGTGGAATATTATTCAGCTATAAAAAGGAATCCATTTGAGTCCATTCTAATGAGGAGCCTATTACACAGAGTGAAGTAAGTCAGAAAGAGAAAGACAAATCCTGCATGTTAATGCACATATATGGAAATTAGAAAGATGGTACCAATGATCCTACATGCAGGACAGCAAAGGAGACACGGAGGTAAAGAACAGAATTTTGGACTCAGAGGGAGAAGGCGAGGGTGGGATGATTTGAGAAAATAGCACTGAGACATGAACATTCCCACATGTAAAATAGATATCCATTCGTCTCTTGATGGACATTTGGCTGTTCCCATATCTTGACTATTGCAAATAGTGCTGCTGAGAACATTGTGGTGCATGTATCTTTTCAAACTAGAATTTTCATATTTTCTGAATATGTGCCCAGGAGTGTGATTGCTGGATCATAAGGTAACTCTATTTTCAGCTTTTTAAGGAACCTCTATACCTTTCTCCATAGTGGCTGCACCAATTTGTACTCCCACGAACAGTGTAGGAGGGTTCCCTTTTCTCCACACTCTCTTCAGGATTTACTATTTGTAGACATTTTAAGGATGACCGTTCTGATGTAAGGTTAGCAGTAAGTTGTAAGGTTACAATCGAATTTATTGTAAGTGATGGGGGGCAGGGGGAAGGACAAGTCATGATCTTATCCTGCAGGAGACTTCAACAGAATGAATAGAGCATATGGAGAATAATCCATAGGGTGGATCAGTTAGTTATGTCGCTCTACTTTGGGAAGAGCCACAACTCTTGGATACTGCTGAATAACTCCTTCACCTTCACAGAGGTTCAGAGGTGACTTAGAGCAGCATAAAGACATAAAGAGTAGTCACACTCATGGTGGTGGTGGCTGCAGAAATATGTATCATCATAATATTAGGCAGCAATGTGTGTCCTGCTTATCATCATATTAGAAATCACAACATCTGGAGAAATATCCTATATTTCTCTAGAGCAGTAGCTGCTGCTGCTGCTGCTAAGTCGCCTCAGTCATGTCCAACTCTGTGTGACCCTATAGACGGCAGCCCACCAGGCTCCTCCATCCCTGGGATTCTCCAGGCAAGAATATCAGAGTGGGTTGACATTTCCCTCTCCAACACATGAAAGTGAAAGTGAAGTCGCTCGGTTGTGTCCGACTCCTACCGACCCCATGGACTGCAGCCCACCAGGCTCCTCCATCCATGGGATTTTCCAGGCAAGAGTACTGGAGTCGGATGCCATTAGTAGAGTGTATGCAAAAGAGTACAGCTTTGAAGCAAGACAGACCTGAAGGCAATCAGTTCCTAGAGTTACTGCACGACCCTGGGACAATCATTTAACCTCTCTCTGCTTCTGCTTTCAACTTTAGAATGACATGGCAACACCTATATAGCAGGAGTTCTAAAACAATGAGAAAAAGTGATGATAACACCTTGGTGTAGAGTAAACATTCAGTGTAGGGAGCTGTCCTTATTATAGTTAGACTGAAATAAAAGTTCTCTGATATTGAGAATTTTGTTTGTTTTGTTCTCCAGGACTTAAAATGGTGCCTAGCATATCGCAGGAAGACAATATTTGACAAACGAATAAACTATTATTTCAAAAGGAACATTATTTAGTTTAAAAACTGTGTTTGGGGCAATCAGTTTCCTCCAAGAACAAGACTGGTTATCTGCAGAAAAAAATACCTCGTCCAATTAGAGAATGCCTCACCTCTAATATTCCGTTAATTTTGAGGGCCTCTGACTTTCAGCATTATAAGAGCTGAGGTTATAATGAAGAGGTCACAAAACTCCATCTCAAACATGTCCCAATATATCTTGAGGTTTTGTTGTTGTTTACTTTTGTTTGATGTAGTCTCCAAAGATGTCTCCATGATATTTAATCATTATTCTTTCTCATCAGGCTGTGCTGTGTTCTGCTTAGTCACTCAGTCATGTTCAACTCTTTGGGACCCTATGAACTGTAGCCCGCCAGGCTCCTCGCTCCATGGGATTCTCCAGGCAAAATACTGGAGTGGGTTGCCATTTCCTTCTCCAGAGGATCTCCCCAACCCAGGGATTGAATCCAGATCTCCCTCATTTCAGGTGGATTCTTTACCGTCTGAGCCAACAAGGAAGCCCAAGAATATTAGAGTTGGTTGTTTATTCCTTCTCCAGGGGATCTTCCTGACCCTGGAATCAAACTTGGATCTCCTGCATTGCAGGCAGATTCTTTACCAGCTGAGATACCAGGGAAACCCATCCTTTCTCATTAGAAAGTGTTTTTATCATCAATATTAAGATATACAGTAACATACAATTGTACAATCCGAGCATTTTTGTTCACTCTAAAATGCATTATCCTCTGTATCTCCTGTTTAGATTGCAGGTACCTCTGCAAAAAGAGCTTCCTTTATGACAAGGAAACCATTCAAGATGGTTAAGAAACTTTAAATGAGTGAAAAGCATTTTTCTCTGAAACAGTTGCTTTATTACCCGACCCACAAAATCAGATTATAATAAGGAAAAGACAAAAGCAGCTTAGCTACTTTCCAAACTCTTTCCCCCCTCTCTGTATTTCTTCCTTTTAAATGTATTTTTTCTGCTGTCCAAGACCATCTGGAGAACATAAACAACCATTTGAGAACCCAGATGCCCAGCCACTGAGAATTCCCTAATTGAGTTATGCTGCAGTCAGCTGCGCTGAGCCACACCCAGAGTCCTGGCGCACTCCACACACTGCTGTAGAAGTCACAGAGATTCTGAGGTTTCCAACTGGGAGGTGTGCTGCTCCAGGAAATATCTGTTCTGCCCTCCCTGCAATTTCCCATTTACCGGCATTTTTCACTGATCTTGGAAAACACATGGCCAGCATCTGTCTGTGAATAACTATTTGTCATTGTATAAAACATCTATGAAATGTTCTGCTTCTAGAGATTTCTGCAAAACAAAACACAAGCTATGCCTTTTTGGAGGAATTATTTCTCTGAGCCAAGCTATAGAACAACTACGATACTGGAATGAAAGATACATGTATCTTGATTTTGCCAAAAATAGAAATGTCCCTTTAAATAAACCTAAATGCTAAAATAATTATTTCCATTTTTATAGTGGTCTTTTGCTACTGTTGTTATTCACAAGGAAAATTCTTAGGCCTTGTACCAATAAATCTTCACACTAATTCTCAGATTTGGGCATTATTATCCTATTTTTGCCTGTGATGCAGGATACCAGGTTTTGATCCCTGCGTCAGGAATATCCTCTGGAGAAGGGAATGGCAATCCACTCTAGTATTCTTGCCTGGAGAATCCCATGGGCAGAGGAGCCTGAGTTTATGTTAATGAGATGACTTTTAGGAAGCAAGTAAGGATGGAAACTGATCACCAGAGGAGTATCATGATTAGAGGGGTGGAATTTTCAATCCCATGCCCTAAACTCAGACAAAGTGAGAGGGGCTGGAGGTTGAATCAATTGTCATGACTAATGACTGAATCAATCATGCTTTGATAATACAGCCTCCATTTTTATGGGAATTTGGCAAACACCTGGGTTGGTGGGCACATGGCAATCCTCGAAGAACGGCACCTGGAGAAGGAACAGGAGTTCTGCGCACAGCCTTCGCAATATCACACCCTGTGCATTTCTTCTGTCTGACTCTTCCCGAGTTACATCCTTTTGTAATGATCAAACCTGAGGGTGGTTGTGGGACACTCCAATTAATAGCTGGTTGATCAGAAGGATAGGTAATTATCTGGACTTGCTATCTGCATCAGAGCTTGGGAGGGCCGAATACTTAACTTGTGGGACCTGACTCTTATTTCCAAGAAGTCAGTATCAGATTTGAATTAAATCATAGGGCATTTAGTCAGCATCAGCTAAGAACTGGAGAATTTTTTGGAGGTACTGGAAAACACACATCAAATGAGTATAAAAAACATATATAAGAAATCTATGACATAATGCAAATCCTATAATAAGGTGTCAGAGGTCAGAAGTGGAAGCAACCCCCTGTCTAAACAGTTGGGAAGTCTTCACAGAGAAGGTAATCCCTGAATGATCTCTTAGTGAATAATTCAGAATTTTATGCATTAAGCAAGGTTGAAAGGATAGAAAAAAACATACACAAAAGTGTAGCAATATAGAGACAGGTGGTATTTAAGGCAGGGTGAGAAGTCTGATTGGAGCAAAGATGTTGGGGGAATACCTAGAAGTTATGTTCTAAGCTGTGAAGGTTGGATGATCCTAGGTAAATCAACCTATGCTGTGCTGTGCTTAATCGCTCAGTTGTGTCCAACTTTTTGCAATCCCATGGACTGTAGCCCACCAGGCTCCTTTGTCCATGGGATTCTCCAGGCAAGAATATTGTAGTGGATTGCCAGGCCCTCCTCCAGGGGGTCTTCCTGACCCAGGATTCGAACCAAGGTCTCCCACATTGCAGGCAGATTCTTTACCATCTGAGCCACCAGGGAAGACCAAATCAACCTAGTGGAAGGTTAAAACAGAGGGGTGATATGATTAGATGTGCTGTTTCAGAGGGATAACCTGTGCCAGAAGTAAGGCAAAGCAAAGACAGAAATGAGGTGGCCGGTGGATATATGGATGAGGAACTTGAGAAACCACGCTGGATACGGCTTTAGTAGTCATCATCGAATAAATAAAGAAGTGCAATTGGTTCTCATTATTCATGGTTATTTTGGTCAATAAAGTCACCACAAGCACTAAATTAACAAATATTGAGATAATGCTCTTAGGGGAAATAAATGATTAGGTTACTTTGAGTCTCTTGTCATAACGTTTTTGTCAATCAATACATAGCCCTGTTTAATGTTGTTTTTCAGTCTGTAAGTTATGTCCAACTCTTTGTAGCTCCATGGACTGCAGCACACCAGGCTTCTCTGTCCTTTGCTATCTCCTGGAGCTTCTCAGATTCATATACATTGAGTTAATGATGCTGTCTAATCACCTCATCCTCTGCTGCCCCCTTCACCTTTCATCTTCAGTCTTTCCCAGCATCAGGGTCTTTTCCAATGAGCTGGCTCCTCGCAACAGGTGGCCAAAGTATTGGAGCTTCAGTGTCAGCATCACTCTTTCCAATGAATATTCAGGGTTGATTCCCTTTAGGATTAACTGGTTTGATGTTCTTGCAGTTCAAGGGACTGTCAAGAATTTTCTCCAGCACCACAGATTGAAAGCATCGATTCTTGGGCACTTAGCATTCTTTACAGACCAACTCTCACATTCGTACATGACTACTAGAAAAACAATAGCTTTGACTATACAGACCTCTGTAGACATCAAGGAGATGTCTCTGCTTTTTAATACACTGTCAAGGTTTGTCATAGCTTTCCTTCCAAGGAGCAAGCATATTTTTAATTTCATTGTTTTCATGTATTTTCCTGTGGAAAACACCTTATTTAATATATATAGATGATTTATTAACATTGAATGGCAACAGCACTAAAACTCATGCCTGAGTGAAGATTATCTAACACACATATTGATATTTTCTCTGCCAGATACATCACAGCCTTCCTGTGCTTAGGAATACTACACAGAACTTTAGCATTGTGCTTGAGACCATTATAAATAGTGAAATAGCCCCACACACATATCCACACTCACACACAAAAAAAACCCATGCACAAAATGCAAAGAACATGATTGCAAAAAAGACTGCAAAAAGAATACTTGCATACAGTATGAGAATTGAATCAAGAAGGCAGGGCATCACTATGAACTCTGACACGAGGTGACTCAAATTTTGCCCCTCTGTGCCTCTCTGTGATCAATCCTGAAAGTACCACTTGTACTCCTCTGGGGATTATAAATAAATTTTGGTGGGCAGGTGAATTTGCAAATACGAAATCAACATATAATCAACTGGACTTTAAATCATTCAAGAGGATAAGAGACCTGGAGATATAAGCAGAGTGAGACCCCCCCCTAGAGAAAAGAAAGGAAGAGGAGCTTGTGAATGTTCTGGAGCAGAGAGAAAGAAAGATGAGAAAGTCAGAGTCTTTGAGGCCAAGGAAGGGGAAGGATTTGGGAAACAGGATGCATTCAGTAATGTGTAGGGCTACAGATTCTACAATGAGGCAGGAAAATAGGGTTTAGATGTGTCTGTTCTACCGTGATGACTTCAGGGGGAATGGTTTCAGTTGTGTGGACAGTAGCCACTAAAGTAACTGGATTCCTGCATGGTGCTAGTCAGAGAAAGAGTAGGGAGGCTCTCAAGAGGTTTTCTGAACCTGGAGAAACTAGGCAGCAAAAGTCATTCACTTACTCAACAAATATATGTTGAACCCCACTATGTACCAGACATATTGAAGCACTGGGCACAGAATCATACACGAAGTAGGCAAAGCTTTTGTCTGCCTGGGGTCCCCATTTAATAGATAAATGAATAGAGCATCATATCATGTCAAATGCTGAAAGTGCTATGAAGAAAAGTAGAGCAATATAAAAGGAAACATATTGATGGAAGTTGCTATTTTAGCTAACATGGTGACGGGCGAAAGTTGGACAGAAATTCAAGGAAGCATGGGAACAAGCCATAGTCATATCTTGACAAGCGGCCTCCCCGATAAAGACAACTTTAAGTACAAAAGCCCTTCCTCCCGCGGGACTTGCTCATTTATGTTCCAGAAACAACCAGGTCACCAGAGCACAAAAGTTGAACAGAGTGTACAAGACAGCAAAAGAGACACTGATGTATAGAACAGTCTTATGGACTCTGTTGGAGAGGGAGAGGGTGGGAAGATTTGGGAGAATGGCATTGAAACATGAATAATATCATGTACGAAACGAGTTGCCAGTCCAGGTTCGATGCACGATCCTGGATGCTTGGGGCTGGTGCACTGGGATGACCCAGAGCGATGGTATGGGGAGGGAGGAGGAGGAGGGTTCAGGATGGGGAACACATGTATACCTGTGGCGGATCCATTTCGATATTTGGCAAAACTAATACAATATTGTAAAGTTTAAAAATAAAATAAAATTTAAAAAAATAATAAATAAATAAAAAAGTTGAGCCAAGTGTCAAGGGCCTTTAACTATAGTGTCTTAGCTTGAGCTGCTGTAACAGCATTCTGTAGCTGGGTGGCTTAAACAACAGACATTTATTTCTCCTATTTTGGAGGCTGGGAAGCCCACAGTCAAGGTGCAGGCAGATTCAGTTCCAGTGAAAGCCCACCACCTGCCTTATAGACGAGCACTGTCTATGTCCCCACGTGGTCTTGTCTTGGTGCGTGTGCATGGAGAAATTTCTCTCTCCCTCATTCTTAGCCTGTATTTATAATTAGGGCACTAATCCCATTATGAGGAGCCCATCTTCATGACTTAATCTAAACCTAAAGTGAACTGAAAATCGCTCCGTCCTGTCCAACTCTTTGCGACCCCATGGACTGTAGCCCTCCAGGCTCCTCTGTCCATGGGATTCTGCAGGCAAGAATACTGGAGTGCTTTGCCATTTCCTTCTCCAGGGGATCTTCCTGACCCAGGGATCAAACCCAAGTCTCCTGCATTACAGGCTACAGGGGAAGCAGGAACACCCAAAGGCCCCACTTTCAAATACTATCACATTAAGGTTAGGCCTTCAACATATGACTTCTAGTGGGGCACAAACATTCAGTCCTTAACACACGGCAATCCAGAGTAGGACAGGAATAGCTGGCAGAGGTAGGAAGGTTTCAGGGGACAAGTTAAACTTGAGTCAAACTTTATTAGAAAAAATTAAGTTATGTGCACAGAAGTAGTAGGACAAATAATTTGTGTGTAGGGGTAGAGGTGAGGGAGAACAGTTAAAAGAACACAAATAAAGGCAAAAAGACACATAAAGCCAATCTGGCTGGCAGGGAACATCAGTGTAAGGGGGATTGGGGAGCAGACCTCAGAGATTAGGTAATCTGAGTACAGGAAAGCTTGAAAGCCAAACTAATGAGGAGCCATGGAGATTTCTGAATAGCCCCGTGTTAAATAACCAGGTGTTTTGGAAAGCTGAAGATGACAGTGACATATGTCAAGGATGAATGGAAGAGAAAATATTCAGAGGCAGGGAAACAAATGAAGAGATTATTAAAGTAGCCCAGTTGGTCTATGATAAGGTCTATGAGTAAGCTTCTTGCTCCTGGAGTATAAAGACAGCAGCAAACATTATGAAAGGACAATGGTCAAGGTTTAGAGACTTAGCAGTGGGAAGGAAACACTGAAAGGATCATGACACCCTTGACAGAAGAAATAGAAAAAACACAGGAGAAGATTTGGTTTAGGGGTTGGGTGAAGAGAGAGCTTATCGTCATATGAGATGGAGCTGTGCCACAGTATTTGAACATGGTAATTCAGGAGAGGGATCTTAAGATAGGGTAAAAGCCCTGTCTGATTCATTCTGAGTTATCAACAGCCTAAATAAGGGGCTTCCCAGGCATGGCACTAGTGGTGAAGAAGGAGCCTGCCAATGCAGGAGACTTCAGATGTGGATTCGAGACCCAAGTCGGGAAGTTCTCCTAGAGGAGGGCATGGCAACCAGTTCCAGTGCGCTTGCCTGGAGAATCCCCATGAACAGAGGCGCCTGGAGGGCTGTAATCCATACGGTCACAAAGAACTGGACACAACTGAAGCAGCTTAGCATGCATGCACCAGCCTATGCACGGTATCTGAAATGCTATAATAAATGACTGTGACATGAGCAAAAAGTAATTATGCCATGAGCTGGAGCTTGTTTGATGGAGGAAAGCAGTAAGCAAAGCACTGAAATTTGGAATGTGACAGTAATTGGTAGAAAGAGAAAGAAAAAGAAAACAGAAGAGCAATCACAAAAAAGTCTAGAAATTTCACCAAGTTATGCTAAGCTCCTTAGAGAATAGAACCAAGTGGATTGGAATTCCCAATGGAAATTCGAGGCTTGGAAGTGTAGAGGCTGTAACTGGGCCCACAGGGAAAACATACCGTTCACCGCCTTGTTGTTTAGGTCCCATCAGAATAATGTAAGTAGATGTCACTTTGGGAAAAGAAGAATCCCTGCAGTTCTCAGAAACAGGTGAAAGGGGTGCATTTTTTCAGGAGATCGTCCCTAAATAGCATCAGAAGAACTGCGAGCTTTCTGCCCCGCCTCCCTCCACGGATGCAGGGAGAATTTTACATTGCTCTTGCACAGCTTTATTTAGGACTGGAGGAAAGCCAACTGTCTATTGTTCAAGTTCACATTTTAGTTGATGATGGAAATTCACACATTCTGTATGAGGCCATCCTGAGGAGCAGTCCTCAGCTTGGGACTTTGGCAAAAATACTATATTCTAGGACAAACATGCTTTCCAGAGAGGCAAAGATTTTTCAAAACAAACAAACAAATCAGCCAGCCAGAAAATGGATCTTTGTTTTAAGTGTTTACCACAGGGAAGATATCTGCTGAAAAGTTTGAGAGTAGTAATAAGCATAATTTCCTCCACTGATTATTTTGTACAAAAGACAAAACCCACCACACTGCCCTGACATTTTTCTGTGATTGTTGAGGAAGACTTACTTTGCTCTTCATAAGCCAGGATTTCTTAAAAAAAAAAAAAAAAAGTCAGGATCTTGAAAAGGAAAATCTCCAGTATCAAAGTATATAAAAAAAAATCTTGAAAATTCAACATGAATTGAGGGAGGGACATGAGGAGGTCTGGAACCTTCAACATGTGCTTAACCTTAGCTTTGTAAAGTTACTATTTCTAAGACTGGCAAAGAAAAAGTAAAATGTGGTACATTGTCACCTCCAAAAGAAAACCAACCCTACCCATCCCATCTGCATAGACAGCTAGCCACTGTGTAAATCACTCCGGTTCCAGTCTTTGTGAGCATTTATTACTACCAGTAGGTGTTGACTGACTTACTGTTTACTATCTGCTTTGCTTGAGCTTATTATTGCAGTCTCCAAGAGACTTCTCCTTGTCCACTTCTCCGTTTGTAATACTGTTGTAGCCACACATTCTGGGAAACAAACTCACTCAGAGTGCAGTTTATTATGCCGGCAGACCCAAGGCAGAGTCTCCTCTTAACCAAGGACCCCAACCAGGTTTTGTGAAAACCTTGTGTACCCAAAGTGTATAAGTTTCCCTCAAACTAGTTTGAACAAAGGAAAAAGAAAGATACAATAAAAGTTAACCCGTGATCATATGCCTTAAGCCTAGGTAGTTAACAGTGGACAATTATCAATAGGCCTGTGGTCATACCCCAATAAGCACAATAGAATGTCTGATTCTATTCGGTTACAGAGATAATTAGGGTATTAATTAGGGTATTCTTTCAGGCTACAGAGAACCTGGGGCTCTTCCTTCTAGGGGCTTGGTTTTCCAGTTGGCTTGTCGTTTCCACAGATACTGGGCATATAGCTCAAAGTCCACAGTCCGGCCCAAGATGGAGTCCTGCATTCAAGATAGAGCCTGTTCTGTTTCCTTCTTCAATACCACATTTCTGGTACATAGTAAGTGCTCAATAAAAACCCATTGAATAAATGAAAATGAGTTGTTCTAAACTTGTACTCTTCTTTCTCTTCCATCCCAAATTCACATAGCAATTCTGTGTATATAACTTATATACATAGAAATATAACTAAGACTTCCCTGGTAGCCTGGTGGTTGAGAATCCACCTGCCAATACAGGGAATACCGGTTCGATTTCTCGTCCTGGAAGATTCCACATGCCATGGAATGAGCATGAGGCAACTGAGCTCGTGCACCACAACTGCTGAGCCTGCACAGCAAGAGATGCCACCTCAATGAGACGCTCACACATAGCAACTGGAACGTAGACCCTGCTAGCCACAACTAGAGAAGCCCTCGTGCAACAGTGAAGACCCAGAGCAGCTGTAAATAAATTAACAGTAAATAAAAGAAAGAGATTAAGCCTTTCAAATAGAGAGCCTTACATAACTTGGAGAGTCAGAATGAGTATGCATGAGTTATAGTTCTTGCAGCTGACACTGAATTTATCCTGTTACATTTACACTAAGAATGGCTTGAGTTGCTAAGGCAACTCTCCCATTTATATTAAATGAGATAATATATACACCCAGCATGACTTAGGTGCTTAATACATGTTAGTTTCCTTTCCAATGTATGTACTTTTACTATTCATTGTACATTTTAGATTGGAAATCAGAAGCTTATCAGAAAAACATTCAGAGGAATCCCACAAAAACGAAATAAGAAAGAGGAGTCGGAACTCTCCAGTTGACTTTAGGGTTGCTGCCTCATTTCACTAAGCATGACCTGATTTCTTTTAGTTCCTGGAAGTGTCTATTGTCATCGTACTTCTAATATGCTTCTAGTTCCTTCTAAGAAAAGCTCCATAGAATTCTGCCATAGATTTAAGCAAATCTTTGCGATGACAGCTCAAAGGGTATTGAATTCAAAATACTCTAATCTTTTTCCAAACACTGCTTTATATGTAGAGAGGGGGGAAAAAAAGAGCCCTAATAGACTCTCAATTCAATATATACAATTTCCCAGCACTTCATTCCATGAAGATATTCTTACTAAAACTCAACAGCTTTTTAAATATTACACTTGTTCTAATTCCATGTAATACACTGAACTATGAGTTAGTTCAAATAAGACCTAAAATAGAATTCCATTTTCTTTGCTCATACCTACTCTTAATTGCATAGAACAAGTTTATACCATGTTTGTCCAACTGAGACAAAAGGTAGACAGAATAATTAAAAATAAAACAGTCAAACATTACATTGGAAATTTCACTTTCTATGGTGCTTGGGGTTTTGTTTTGTTTTATCAAACAAATCAGGTTTGGAGGAACAGTGAGTTTAAAGGAATAACCTCAGTTTGAAAATGTTACACAGGTTCTTCCAAAGAAAAGACGGGGCTTTGTCTCCGAGAATAAGCCCTGGGTAGTGGGATTTGAAGGGAATCTGCTTCCCTTTTTGGGTCATTTTAGAAGCAGCTGGAATTGTTTCCTTATCTGTAAAAGGAGTTTGTTTAGACAATCACAAAACTCCCTAATTTTTCTAAATGCCGTGAGTCTGTACATGACTTCTTAATTAGTCTCAATCGGAACTATAATACTGATCTGGAACAGCTCTTTCGAGGGACTGTAACTCTGAATCACTTCAGTATTGAGAAACAGTTTGACACATTCAAGGTAGTAAAAGGTACTACCTATGCGCCAAAACCGTTTCCTTTAAAAAGTGAACTCTGCTTTTCTATTAAGGAATAATTGGAGACCGAGAGAACTGAGAATTCAGTTATTAATTAACTACTACAGTCCATAGGGTCACACAGAGTCAGACACAACCGAAGCGACTTACACACTCATGCACGCATGTACTCACCAATAAATTTATATGCTGGTTTGGGGATTTATATTTCTACTTATTAAAATTATTTAATAAAACTCCATAATATTTTAAATGATGTTTTAAAATCTTTATAAGGGCTTCCCTGATAGCTCAGTTGGTAAAGAATCCACCCACAATGTGGGAGACCTGGGTTTGATCCCTGGGTTGGGAAGATCCCTTGCAGAAGAGAAAGGATACCCACTCCAGTATTCTGGCTGGGAGAATTCCATGGACTAGTCTATGGGGTAGCTTAGAGTACGACTGAGTGACTTTCACTTTCGCTTTAAAGTCTTTATAGACTACTTTTTCCAACTTTTAGTGTTTAGAATGATTCTTCTTTTAAAATTATATAAATGATTCTGCAAAGAACATCTTTCCCATAAATTTTTATTTTGCATTTCCATATGTTTCCTAGGAAGACATGCTTAAGGGGCAATTTCAAAGTCTTATCTAAAAATCTATTTTTACTGCTTCTCTGTGGAATAAAAAGCATTAATAACATACTAGAAGTGGGCAAATGATGGCATGAATTGCGAATATATTTCTCTAGCCTAAAAGTTGTTCAGAGGTGTACCCAATCACTCGGTAAGACATGATTGTCACTCAGTCTTGTACTTCACTCATATACCAGAGGATATAACCCAATCCTCTTATCAGATTCATTCTCCTCTGGAGATCTGGAGATGACAAAATAAGCCTTGGTTCAAAAGATACTTTTTTAATAAACTGTGTTCTGAACAAAGTTGTTGACAAAAAAATGTATTGGAATTCTGCAGCTATGCAAAACTATTTTTTGATATATATAAATGTAAACCCACTGAATAAATTGCCTGTGTAAATTGAATTAGGCTGGAAGCAAATAATACAGAGGCTCTAGTATACTTTTTATCAGTATATATATATATATATATATATATATATACTCTGCTTCATAGTTAATAGAAAAAATCTGATTGTGTTTATGCATAAAACAATTGCACAAAGTAATAATTATATTTTAAGAACTTTTGCACAATTCTTAATTGTTAATAAACATATGCTGCTGCTGTTAAGTCACGTCAGTTGTGTCCAACTCTGTGCAACCCCACAGATGGCAGCCCATCAGGCTCCTTTGTCCACAGGATTCTCTAGGCAAGAACACTGGAATGGGTTGCCATACTGGCAATCTATTTGAACAATGATATCACAGGAAATATACCCAATATTTTTCATTCAATAGATAAAACTTTCAGGATTTTCCTTGGCCATTATATTGGCTAGTTTCCCTTGAAAACTAGAATATCATTGTGTGACCAGCAACAATAATCAATAATCATTTCAGAAAATGAGTTATCAGAACTCATATTTTATCTTTCATCCTAAATCCTATGCATTTCTATTGAAATTGCAATTAACTTTTTTAGGCCAAAAGTTTTTCTGATAATAAAAATAGTAAACCCATATTAAAAATTGCAAATTATAGAAATGAATAAATAAGAAAATAAGGTATCACCCATAATCACACAGCACAGTGATATCCTTATAAACATTGTTCCATAATTATTTCTTGTCTTTTTTCTATAGGTTTCTTCTTTTACAATTAATATGTCAAAGTATCTTCTAACTTCTTCCCTATTTATTCTTCTTTTAATACTTGTACTCAAATTGTATATCTAATTTTGTGTGCTGCATTTTGCTTAACATTCAGTTCAGTTCAGTTCAGTCGCTCAGTCGTGTCCAACTCTTTGTGACCCCATGAATTGCAGCACACCAGGCCTCTCTATCCATCACCAACTCCCGAAGTTCACTTAAACTCACATCCATCGAGTCAGTGATGCCATCCAGCCATCTCATCCTCTGTCGTCCCCTTCTCCCCCTGCCCCCAATCCCTCCCAGCATCAGAGTCTTTTCCAATGAGTCAGCTCTTCACATGAGGTGGCCAAAGTACTGGAGTTTCAGCTGTAGCATCATTCCTTCCAAAGAACACCCAGGACTGATCTCCTTTAGAATGAACTGGTTGCTTAACATTACTGACAATTAAAAGCATTTTTATGTCATTAAAGCAGTTTTCATTTATAATTACTACATAAATATTCTATCGTACCATTGTGCCATAATTTATTTTCTCTAATTTACAATATTAAGAAGATTTTATTTTTCACTCCATGTTGCAATAAACATTCTTGTTTTCAACTTTTTCTTTTACATTTCTTATTAATTCCTAGGTATAGATTCCTATAAGTGGAATTAAGGCTCACAATGTATAAATGGTTCAAGGCTTCTCAAACAATTGTGGTATCTACTGATTTTCCTGATTAAATGTTGATGAAAATAATGGTTATAAAATGCATATTAAAATTTTTTTTAATTTCAACATTAATGGAGTTGTTTTTTAGTATATACATTAAGAAATACAGAGATATGCAATTTATAGAAAATTTCAGGTATTCACTGAGTTCTCACTCCAATAAAATGCCTCGTGAGTGATAGATTTCATTCTACCAGGAGGTTCACATACCCGTGTATGGCCCAGGCTGACATAATATGTCCTATATGCAAGTCAGTTGTTTAGAGTCCCTTGAAAACTAGGAAAAGACAAAGAGCATTGCTATTTCTCAGCATTAAACTGTTGTATTTTCATGAAAGCATCTACCATTTTGAAAAAGAGATATTGGACACATTCAATACTGAGTCAAATGTGTCAAGGTTGTTTTGTGTGTTTGCTTTAACTTCCAGTTTCCCTGTGTTTCTCCTCAAGTATCCACGACCCGAAGATAAGAAGGGCAGAGAAAGAGTGCATTTCTGTGGCAAAGTGAGCAGGAAAGCCAAGCAGTGGTGTTTGGGAATCTAAATCAACCGGATTTTAATCTAAGTCTTAACACTATTTTATACAAAAGGGTAGATATGTCCTTATCCATTTAAGAAAATTAAGTGATGCTTATCTCAAAATTTTTATTCTCCAAATAAATATCTTTTTGACATAGTTTTGCTCATCTCATGAAAAATTTAATTAATAAAATTTCATACTGTTTTCCCTTCAATAATCCTCAGCACTATAAACTGCTTAAGGGAATGGGAGTCAAGTTGAACCACCTGGGTTCAATTCTCAACTCCACCATTTACCAGCTAGGTGGCACAGGGAAGGTCACTTACTTGCTGTATGCCTCAGTTTTGCCATCTCTAAAACAGAGGTAATAATGATGGCTACTTCTTAGGCCTACTCTGAGACTTAAATGAGTTAATACTTACAAGGCACTCAGACCACTTTGATTTTCTGTCACATAGCATCTAGGGCTAGCAATCATTATCAATACCATAGATATTATAAAATGCAGGATCCTAGATATACAACACGTGACATATACAGGATTTAAAAGTACAAAAGGTTAAGATATATAATAATATGGTGTGGCATAAAGTTAGGGGTCAAGTGAGTGTTACAGGTAAAAGAAATTATAAGACTGCCATGGAAGAAGAAATTAATAAAGGACAATGTTCTGTGAGTGATCTCAGAGAGAAGATGGGACATACCTTTGAAGAAGAGGGAAGACTTGGCAGAAAGTTTGAAGGATATTTTGGACAAAGGATATTTTGAGAAGCTACTGATATATTCTTGGAACAATGAATAGGCGAGTTGAGCAAATACTAAAATGATTCATCTAGAAAAGAACCAGAAAGTGGAGGGCCTGAAATAGTAAACCACTTGAGAATTTGATTGCCTATAAACACCTGGGAACCACAGAGGATTCTGAGAAGGACAAATGGGAGTAAAAGGTAAAGGAGAATAGTTCATCACTAATTTTCAAGATGATTTTAATTGAGAAATAATAGAAACAAAAATAGAATTTTAAAAAATATGATCATGAAACTATTGAAATATTCCTGAAAAGAAAATTCTGGGATACTCATATGGATAGAGATCTGCCACTAATATTCTTCCTCTCTGGTAATTCTTATTTCTTTGTAAAATTTAACATAGAAATAATCTTGAATTGTTCAGTTTAGTTAACTGAGCTTGGTTTCAATTTTTTTTTCCTTTGCTGAAAGTAGAGTTCTAAAAATTTTGTTAAACTTCTCCTTTAATATTAGCCCTTATACAATCAAGAGAGAATAAGAGTTTAAGAGGTTTAATATAGATAATTTAAGAACTCATATAACAATATTTTATTTATAGTTCAGTGACAGCACAAATAGAGTTGTATATTTAGTATACAACTATTTTCTAGATTTTAGAATTGTAGGAGTGCTTCTGAGGCTTATAAAATTAAGGGTTGTGTTTTTTTTTTTTTTATAAACAAAGAGTTGATTATTTGGTTAGCAGATGACCCACAAGGCTAAGATCTTAGAGACTGACTATGAGTTTTCAGATGCCCTTGAGAAATTTGAAAAATGGCTCATGATATTAAAACACAACCAACTGAGAGCTACCTCTAGGAAAAAGTATGGAATATTTATCTTAGCAAATCTTAAAGAGACAGTAAGTGATCAACTGTCTTTTTCTAACACAGAGGATTTGGTAGTTGGTGTAACCTTTTACAACAACTCAGAATAAACACTGGCCAACATTGCTAAACAGAAAAAAAAAAGTCAAGATAATTATGGCTATAAGAATATTAACTATAATATATATAATATTCTGTGCTTTTTCATACAGTTTCTTAAATGGAATTTTCTTTTTGCTAGTAAGGTGAATTTCTTTCACCTGAAGAGTCTATTACCTTAAAAGTGTAAAGAAATTGGCATACAGAACATAGAGACATGCCTATTTTTCAGTCCAAAAGAAGCCTTGTAGGTATAATTCATTCTGTAAATGAGTTGAAAGGTTATTTATAAATCTTTCTGTTATTGTGATTGTGTGATATTATAAAATTTTGCTGTTGAATTACTATATGACCCTGGAAATTCTCTCCAAGCCACTGAACCTCAGTTTCCCAATCTATAAATGAAGGTAAAAACAGCCAGAGAGTGATGAGGGCACATTCCATTAAGTACTTATAAAGCTTTTTGCAGAATATAAAACGCTGGTAATCACTTCCCTAGCAAGAACTCACTTGCTGTAAAATGATGTAACTCGCTCCGTCCTTTAGAAACTGTTCAGGCCCAGTGGCATTCTCTTTCCTGAATGCATTGTGTGTTCAACTGCATCCTCCCTTCACCTGGCAGATTCTGAAACCAAATGAATGTTTGATTACTGTGACACTTCTCATCTAGGGTGAGCCCATATCGGCTAGGATAATAAGAGTCCCAATTAGGCTGAAATTTTCCGAGGATTATTTATGTTTTTGCTAATACGGAAGATTCTTTGAAGGGCTACGGTTGCTCTCCATTCACCGAGTCTGAGAACTGACTCCGTTCTTTTCATGTTCCACTTCCCTTTCTCCCCATCATCCGTTTTTAGTCTTTCTCTGATATGCCCAGACTCTGAAAACCAGCACCAAGCCCCAGAGTTTCCTCTTGATGAAAGCCCTGATAGTCCAACCTTGCTCTGCATTTTCAGTCTGCCATTTGCTAACATATTACATGACCAGCTGAGCCACCAAGCTAGAATAAACAGAATGCACTTTAGCATACAGGGATATTTTGCAAAAGATATATTCTCAAGTCTTGGAAACTTAACTGTGTGTTACCATATTGTCTTCCTTATGCTCCTTCTGTTTCTTAATTTCACACATCACTCCATTCTTTGAAGTAATTTTCCTCCAATGTGTTAAGAAACTGAGTCATGTCCTAAATTCTGCGGGAAAAAAAATGGAGAGAGTAGGAGGAGGTTTAGATCTGCAAAGAGCAATCTTGTTTTCTTTCAATAAATTAATCAACCTGGTCATTTCATATATGAGCTAATGGCGGGAAAAGTGCTTTGAAAACTTCAGAGCCAGACCAATACGTATTATTCCAGGATTCCTTTTCAGCTGTGGGCTACAAATGGGTCACACGCCAGTCCTTTTGTTCATACCAGCCTCATTTTAGGTGAAGTGGAGTCTTTGAAGTTCTCCAGTTAAAGGTATTTCTGCTTCAATAGGTCACTTTAAGCTTTGAGTGGTACAGAGGTCCTCATTTGCAGGAAGATGACCCTTATGAATCTTGTTCAAACTCAGGATCTGAGAATGATCCTCTAAATCAGTTGATCAGAAAACCAAAGGCTATCTCCATGGATGTTAAAATGTTTGTTTATGGTAAATCAGTGGCTTTGGTAGTCATGCAGCGTGTTGGCCTTTCAGGCTAATATTCTTTCCCTGAAACAGCTTTTTTAAATAATGGAGTCTTTCTGATGTCAGAAATAGAGAACTGAGCTATATCTAAAAACTGTTACTGAAGCCGGTAAATTTTTTCACCTTCATAATTCTGTATTTCTCAGCTACATTCTGTGCTGTCCTGACATATGTTAATCAATGCATTTGTTACCACACAGTTTGACTATTGCATTTCTCTGGTGGCTGGCTTATCATCGTCTATAATTATTTCAACTCCAATTAATTCTGAACTTCTTTGCAAGGTTATTTACTTGCTTTGAGCAATAAGACAACAGGACACCTCTTCGATTTCTAAGCATCTGGTCAACTGCAAATTGAATTCACTGCCCTCTTCTTTGCCTGAGCAGTCTATTTCCGTGACCCTTCTCACTAGATCACTGATATTAGTGGTCAGTGACCTGCTGATTGAGAAAAAAAAAAAAATGCTGGTTGAGAGAAATACTCTCACCTTGAGTCTTAAAGGCTACAGAAACAACAGTAAAAGTTCACTAAAACTGATGAGGGAACAGAGGGAAAACAGTGATGGCGGTGTGTCCATCCACGAATATAAAAAGAGCATCAGTCAATCTCGGATCGGGACCCAGCCTAGGGAAATAAGAAAAATCTATTATGTCCCAACAGCTCTAATATCATTTGTTCCTCTCATAGCCACTGTGGTTCTTGAGAGGTAAGAATTAGTACTCCAAAACAGGAAGGCAAAGGGAGCCTCTGAGAGGGGAAGGACACATTTGCTGAAGGACTCACAGCCGGTGAGTGGCAGTGCCCAGACCGGAATTCTGGCTTTCTGGATCTCCTTAATACCACTGCAGAAGTAACAAACAAAACTTTAAGACGTTTATGAGTAGGGAAGAGTGAGATAGTGCGACCAGGAGGTATAAACTGCAAGGAATGAGAATCAAGAAGAAACAGGTCAGACCTCCCGGGTGGCCCAGTGGGTGAGTCTGCCTAGCAAGGCAGGGGACAAAGGTACAAACCCTGGTTCCAGAAGATTCCACATGCTGCGGGGCAACTAAGCCAGTGTACCGCCAACTCCTGAAGGCCACACCCTCTAGGGCCTGCGTGCTGCAACTACCAAAGCCTGCACACCCTAGAGCCCATACTATACAAGAAAAGAAACCACCACAATGAGAAACCGGGGCACTGCCGCTAGAGTAGACCGTGCTCACCGCAGCTGGAGAAAGCCAGTGCCGAGCAACGAAGAACCAGTGCGGCCAAAAGTCAATACACAAATAAATGAAGTGTAACAAGAAAGAAGAAGAAACAAGTCCTCAAGCACAAGTCCTAAATCAAGGATGCTGATTGATAGGCAATATGGAGATGGTTCTAGATGGGCCAATGATCTTTTTCTGTAAGGAGGTGGATAGTAAACATTTTCAGCTTTGCAGCCCATAGTCTCTGTCTCAACTCAACAACGCCCTTGTAGTACAAAGGCAGCCACGGTCAATATGTAAAACAAAAGGGTATGGATATGTTCTAAGAAAATTTATTTAATAAAAACTGATATGACTCTTGGGTCATAGTTTGCAAACCCCCAGTGTAGATCAGTGTTTCTGAACACAAAAACTGGTACCACCCCACTAAAGTTTGGAAATGAAAGGGAAGAGTTTTTTGTTTTTTGGGGTTTTTTTATCATTACAATCATAGGAACTCAGACAGAGCTACTGGCACTTAGTAGATCCTAGCCAGGGATGCTAAAGATCCTGTGAAGATCTTGGGGCAATCTCATCTAAAACAGAATTTCCCCACCCTTGTGACCGTATCCCCATTGAGGAGCACTGGATTAGGCAAAGGTGACAGCATATGATAACTCCCTTATCAAGTTGCCTTAAAGAGAGTATACTTTAAAGAGAGTATACATGTGAAGTATACTCATATACTTCATACTCTGGCGAAGTCTGAATGATGCAGACCCATACTGTTCAATAGAAATAGAACATGAACCACAAGTATATTTTAAATAGTCCAGTAGCCACACTAATAAAAAAAAAAGGATAGGTAAAAATAACTTTAATAACATTATGCATTTAACCCAGTATATCCAAAATATTCCATTTTCCTAGTGGCTGAAATGGTAACGAATATTCATGCAATGCAGGATACCTGGGTTTGATCCCTGGGTCTAGAAGATCCCCTGGAGAAGACAGTGGCTACCCACTCCAGCATTCTTGCCTGGAGAATCCCATGGATAGAGGAGCCAAGTGCGCTACAGTCCATAAGGTCGCAAAGAGTCAAACACAACTGAGCAACCAATACTTTCACTTTTTTCTCATCCAAAATACTATCATTTCAATGTGAAAATCAATAACAAAATTTACTAGTGAGGTAGTTTGCATTCTTTTTAGTTTTTCAAAATCAAGTGTGTACTCTACAACGACGGTACATCTCAACTCAGACTAGCCAGGTTTTATGTGCTCTGTGACCTCAGTAGTGGCTGCTTTATTGGCTAGATCAGGTGTAGACCCTGAGCTAAGATTATCTTCTTCCCATCCCCTTAGTTCCCAACAGGCCACACTGCTTGAAAATGTGGAGGGTCTTTCTTGTTGCCCACCTTTTCCCACACCTGCAGACAGAGAATAATCCCCTGCCTTGGCAGAATGGTATCTCCCAATGCTTCCTAGGTTTCAGTTACAAAGAACTTCCCAGACTGCACTCCCAAAATTAACCGAATGGGAAATGAAAATAACTGTACTTTCTTCACATAAAATTCCCCTGATGTCCAAGAAACAAACACAGCCAGAAGGCCTATATTTGGTGAGGCCTTTTTAGCAACCTCTACATTGGGCAATTTTCTGAATAGCAATGCAATAAATTCTGATTACCCAGGAGTACCTTGCAACTTTAATAATTCCATCCCCAAATAAGGAAACACTTCTAAGAAGTCTAGCAGAAGGGCAGTCACAGAGTCACACAATTGGTTAAAATGATTAAACAAGCCCTGTTGGTGGCCCATCTATGTTTATGATTAATGTAGGTTTAATCATCAGCATGCCATAAGAATTCAGCGCTTCTAATTTGCTTTTTTTCCCCCTACTGAAACAAATGAATTCCTCCCCTGTTAGTGTTTTGACTCTTGCCAGTCAAAGAAATTTATGAAAAGAATATATGTGCATATAGGTGCCATATATCTAAATGTCTATGTCAGAAATTTATTCCCATTCCCTCAGGTCCCGGGATGCTTAATTTGGCACAAATCGTTCAAGATTAAAAGATAGCAATACAGAAACTATCCCTTTTTCTTCCTCTGGTTGTTTTGAACAGAATTCCCTGAAAATGAATATGACAACATTTCTAGCTTTTAGGATTATGGAGGTGCATAAAGTTTACTGAGACTTTTGATAAAGCACATTTTCTCACTCAAGCAGCTTGACGCCTCAGGTTCCAAGCAGCTGGAACCACTGGGAGAGAGGCAGATCTTTGGAAACATCAGCAGTTCAGGAAAAATTGCTATTTGGTTTGGTTCAGTTTTCCACCCTAGTAAAACTCCACCTTCCCAGAAGACTTCCCTTGTTATTTTTTTGTTTGTTTGTCTGTTGGTTTGTTTTATATAAAAGGCAGCATGAAGAAGAAGGATATTTGCCTAGTTAAAATAATTTTTGTCCCCAAACTTGCACCTCCAAAGACAATGGTGATTGTACCATTTGACTGGATCACACTCTGTGACCCTCCCAAGGGCTTGCCCTCACGACTCCCTGTCACACTCACTGGCACACACACCAACATCGCATGCACCCCCAAATACTGGTGGTTAGGAAATACACGAAGCAAATGTTTTTCTAAACACTCCACATTAGGGTGGTTCCTGGAAATATTGATTTGGTAAAAGGCAAGAGAGACTAATGAATTTCAATCCATATGGTCTGCTAATGAGGATCTTGCAAAGTCTGGAACACCTATTGATTAACCTGCTTAATATCTTAAACCCAGCGCTTTGACCTGGATGATGCCCACCCCACTGCCCATCCAGAAGAATGTCACTGTTTGTTTTGCACATGCCAAGAGGAAGTCTCTGCTGATTCTCCAGATAACAAAGGTGCAGCCAAGGGTTTTCTCTCTCCCTCTTTGGCAACAAGAAAGCTGGCCCCCTCCAGATGATGGGGTCTTTCCTCCTTCCTGCAGGTAACTGTCAGTCAGGCAGGGTGTGAGGTATGATAATTCCATCTGCGCCATTTGGATTGTCAGCTGCATTGTTCTGCTCAGTGTGCTGTGGATTGTGAAAAACAACCAGGACGGATGATTTTAAGTAATTGCTCTGACAGAGACTGATTACTACAGTAACAACAGTCAGTTATAGTTAAGGAGTAGCCTTGGCATATGGTCTACATTTGATGTGGGAAGGAGAGTGGGGGAGAGGAAGCAAAAAGGTTTATAATTTTACAGATTGCTTTATGTTTTATAATGACTGAGTTTTCTTTTCCTTCACTTGATTTGGAAAATATCACCAACAGAAGCCTGGGTTGGGGGGGTTGGAATCTAAATATTGTTACAGATAAAGGAATTCAAAGAACATATTTAACTGCTATTAAGATAAATCATAAAATGATTAGGATTTGTAAGACTGATAATTATTCATTGCCACAGCATTTATTGTTCTGTGTATTGGGGTTTGTTTTCAACTTTGTGCATTCAGTGAATATCCTTTGTGAAATCTTGGCCATTTGCTGATTGCATAAACTCTTGCATTCATTTTGAAAGATGAATCATTATCATTGGTGGCTTACCTCTCCAAACTGGTCTGAAGTTTCATTCATGAAAAATACCTTAGCAAAACAAATTATTCAATTTATATAACTTCTATAAAATAATGTATGTCTAACATTTAATATAATAGATTTATCTGTTTTTGTTTAATGAGAGAATATTTCAAACACACTCAAAAATACACATTTGCCTTAAACAAAATTGAAAGGAGAAACCTATTTGTTTTTTGGAGCTACATATAGAGAAACAAAGCAATTAATATATTTCATTCTAGTTGGGTTTTTTATTTTTATACCATTCTTATTTTTAATTTTTTATAATACCTGATAAATGGCATGTGAGATTATATGCAGAGGAATGAATTAGAAAGCTTCTTCAAAAATAATTGAAATGATAGTGATTTTTTTAAATAAATGGTAATACGCTCAATAAAATAATTCAGCCCTAGATAAATAGGAAAGTCTTTGGAATAAAAATTAGGGTAATAATTTAACACTGTGAAAAGTAAGTATGATAAAGTACATCTGAAGGACATTAATTACTTATGTGTATGTGAGCTATTGTTGGGCACATAATGGCTGATCCATTTGCCAGCATAGGCTCACTGCTCCCAGTATTTTAACTCATTACTTAATAAATCTCTGCTGTGATACCTTGAAGAAAAAAAAGGTGCTTTTTGAAACATACTCCTATTTAATAGTAACTAGTGTTAAGCAAAATAATTTTCACCCCATTATTACTTAAACAAAAGAAAGTGTTGGACTAACTAATATTTTCTATGTTTGGGACTAGCTAGTGTTCAAGAATTTCCAAAAGGTTATGAATATCACTTTCATTTCCAAAGGGAAAATGAGAAGGGCTATGATTGGACTACTTGTACAGTTAGACTTTAGAAGCTAATTTCCATGTACTAAAAAGTCTGTGAATCTAGGGAAATTTAGAAAAATAGAGGACTTTTTTTTTTTTTTTCAGTGATTTGGGTCATGACCTGCCTATGAAGATATGCAAGTCACATTGCAAGTTCACCTTCCAGCTATCTCAAACCATCCATACTAAGTAAAGTTCTCCACTGGGAAAACTGATAATTATTCAGGAGTACTAACACAACTGGTTCTAAATAGCACAGTTACTTAGGATTTTTGGTTTCTAAAAATCACTCTTCTCAAACATTCATTTTATCCTCCAGACATATCCATGCTTCAAAGAGCTGACTGCTTACATATTTAGTTGAACAAGCAAATTGGTCATAATTAATCCAGATGAATATCTTCCTTTACGACTCTCTGAAAATCTTTCAAGCACAGGATAGTGCTGAGATTTTTTTTAATGAAATCGAAATATTCTTAATGAATTAAGAAGTAAGCATGCTGATACTAAGGATAACATTTTATGAACGTGTGTGTGTGTGTTAATCACTCAGTCATGTCCAACTCTTTGTGACCCCGTGGACTATAGCCCACCAGGTTCCTCTGTCCATGAGATTCTCCAGGCAAAAATATTGGAGTGGACTGCCATGCCCTTCTCCAGGGGATATGCCCAATCCAGGAATCAAATCCGGGTCTCCCACACTGCAGGCAGATTCTTTATGTTCTGAGTCACCAGGGAAGCTCAAACAGGTTGCGTTGGCCAGGAGTCAAACCCAGGTCAACTGCTTGGAAGGCAGCTATGCTAACCACCATACCACCAACACCTAGACATCTTAAACCTGGTATTTTTGCCCTGAAACATTAAAATCAATTGGGAGAGTGCTATTTCACAGTTTATTTTTTAAGTGGTACAAAAAGTGTTAGCATTTTGAAAAGTGCTTCTGCTATTCTCTTAGAGATCACTCATTATTTTCTTACACCTAAGCAAACTGATGTGTGTTATTTACCTAGTCCTTGTAGGAATTTCAATTTGAAATGCCTGAATTCAATCATCTCCCAGGTATTTTTCTCTAAATTTCCTTTACCTAAACTTCCCATTTTGGGATAAGTGCCAAAAAATAAAATTTGAGGAAACTTGTGGCACCTTTGGTAACCTCTGAAATGTGGTTAATTGTATTCTAGTATCCTTGGGAGACTTTGAATACCCACAAAGAAAATAGTTGAGGATTTAAATCTTTCTATATTATCTAATTCTTTTACCTCAGCTTTTTTCCTCCACTTATCTATTGCACTATCAGTTCAGTTCAGACGCTCAGTCATGTCCGACTCTTTGCAACCTTATGAATCACAGCACGCCAGGCCTCCCTGTCCATCACCAACTCCTGGAGTTCACCCAAACTCATGTCCATCGAGTCAGTAATGCCATCCAGCCATCTCATCCTCTGTCGTCCCCTTCTCTTCCTGTCCCCAATCCCTCCCAGCATCAGAGTCTTTTCCAATGAGTCAACTCTTCGCATGAGGTGGCCAAAGTATTGGCGTTTCAGCTTTAGCATCAGTCCTTCCGATGAACACCCAGGACTGATCTCCTTTAGGATGGACTGGTTGGATCTCCTTGCAGTCCAAGGGACTCTCAAGAGTCTTCTCCAACACCACAGTTCAAAACCATCAATTTTTCGTGCTCAGCTTTCTTCATAATCCAACTCTCACATCCATACATGACTACTGGAAAAACCATAGCTTTGACTAGACAGACCTTTGTTGGCAAAGTAATGTCTCTGCTTTTGAATATGCTATCTAGGTTGGTCATCACTTTCCTTCCAAGGAGTAAGCATCTTTTAATTTCATGGCTGCAATCACCATCTGCAGTGATTTTGGAGCCCCCAAAAATAAAGTCTGACACTGTTTCCACTGTTTCCCCATCTATTTCCCATGAAGTGATGGGACCAGATGCCACCCCAAAACCAATAGGATTTAAGCAACCATAATGTATTATTTCTTATGATCCTGTGGATCCAGAATTTGGACAGGGCTCACTTAGTTGATTCTTCTGCTCCATCTGCCACTGGCTGAGGTCACTCCCTCGGGTAGTTTAACTGCCCCAGGGCTGGACTGAAACACCCAAGAAGACATTCACATGTCCGGCATTTCCATGCTCCTTCACATGGCTTTTCTCTCACTCTCCTCTCGTCTCCCTTCTCTCCTTCCTCTTCTTTCCACTCTCCTCTCTCTCTATGTGTCATCTTTCCTCATTCAACAGTCTTACCCAAGTTTCTGTACAGCATGGTGGCTGAATTCCCCAGAAGGAGGAAGTTGTCAGTCCTCTCAAAGGCTTGGCCCAAAACTGGCACAATCTCACTTCTGCTACACTCTGTTGATCAAAGTAAGTCTAAAGGCCATCCCTGACTGAAGAAGAGGAGAAACAGAATTTGTCTCAATAGGAGGAGGGGATGAATGAATGGCAGCCATATTTAGAAATTATCTCCATACTTTCTGAGAAATCAGTTGTCTATTTGAGCATGATAAGAAAATGTTTCAGTCACACAAAATATTATTATTTTCCTAATTTCATTAGTTATCATCATGGAGAATGGTGTGCTAAAAAATATTTGGTTTGTATAGTAAGCTTTTGGTACATCTATGCATACCTGTCTGTACTTCTTTTTAAAATTATTCTCAACTTTATAAGATCTTTTTTTGATGTAAAGTACAATAATCTCTGAAGAATGATTTCTAACATTGCTTCCCAGATTAACTAAAAATCAAGCATATTGACTTTAATGTTCTGAAAAATAAGTTTAACTTTGAATTTGGAGAAGTTTAATCTATAGCTCTAAGTGGCTGAAGGGCTGGTACTAACAGTCCTTTCCTTTGAGCCTTTGTAAGATCTCAAAGAAACTTTATCATGCTGTGAAATGCATTATTCTCTAAGACCCATTGTGTGAGCTGATAAGACCAGAGTCCATTTGTTTTAAAAATATTCAGCCTTACTCTGCTCTCATTATTTCTCAAAAATACAAGGATTTAAAAGTTATTATTCCATGTTTGGGTCCTCTCAGTAGAATTTCCTAGTCTTTTATGAGGTTAGGTTCAAAATTACTTCTAAATGTATTAATAAATAAATGATTTGTTTACAGGTTTTCTGTTGAAACAATTTTTGGTGCTTCTCCAAAAGAATAAAACCATATAACAGAATATTCTTTGGTGCCAGACAGATTTAGGTTTAAAATTCTACTTTTAGGGCTTTTAGAATGGTATGGCCTTTACTCACTTTTAGAATGATAATAGGTTCACCTTTGGTGGTAGGATGGATTAAAAAGATGTGTAAAATTTTTAGCTCAATTTTGAGACATAACATTCAGTGGTATGGCTTTTGATATTAAATTCTTTCAAGTCCAGACTTTTGAATAAATGTCCTATTTTTAATCAGGTTGCTTATCAAAATTCAGATATGGTTATTTCAACTTCCCTAAGCATTAAGCTTTTCTTTTTCATTAGAAAGAATGTGTTTACAATCACTAGTTTTCCAAAATGCTCTTTGAAAAGGGGGTATTATAGTCAAATATATGGAGGAAATAAATATAATTAATAAAATTACTCTTAATTCTCTCACAGAAAACCATAATATACATTAAACACTCTAAAATATTTTGTGTAAAATTAAGAAATATCCTTAAATTATTTAACTTGGCATTTTATAAATTTTAACAAAACTTAAATGTATAATAGTAAAATTGAACCATAAGACTGAAAAATAATCAGCTACTGTATAATCTGTGTACTTTCAGATCTTTTTTTTTTTTTTTTACAGAAGTGGCAGTAGCATTTCTACTGGAAGGTATCCAATAAACTTAATCTTACACTAAATGGCCAATTTGGAGAAGGAAATGGCAACCCACTGCAGTATTCTTGCCTGGAGAATCCCAGGGCGGAGGAGCCTGGTGGGCTGCCATCTTTGGGGTTGCACAGAGTCAGACATAACTGAAGTGACTGAGCAGCAGCAGCAAATAGCCAATTGGTTCATGACAATTCAGGATCATTATTAAGAACGTCAATTTCTATATTTATTCTCCTAATGAATTTCGATATATTGTGTAAGGTTGTCTGCCTTAAACTAAAAGGTCCCAGATTAGTATGCTTTAATAGTTGCTATCCATGTATATCTGAGATAAGATAGGTATAAATGTTGAAATATATTTATATATATATATGTATTTATCTTTATGATGATCTCAGTTTTCTTGGTATGTCTGCTTAATAGTCTCCCTCCTCAACTCCATAATAATATAGAAATTCAAGGAAAGAGATTTCCAGAAAAATGATCCTTCTTATTAAATCAATAAATTCAAGTTTATACTCACAACGAATTTATAATTTCTGCCCGGAGCATAGTTTCCTAACCCATAAAACAAAATACTAATGTTTTATGATCAGTGTTTCTTTAATTCTGTAAACTTTCCCCCACTTATTAAGCCATCACTTCAAAAGGCAAATGTTTTATGTTCTGACATATATCACAGTATCTGTTAGTAGCAGTGGCACTGTAGAACGGGATAGCTTAGTAGGTGAGCAAGGTAGATAAATGTGAAGAAGAAAAAGAGACAAAGAAAGGAAGGAAAAGAAGGCAAAAAGGACAGCAGGACAAAGACAGGAGGGAGGAAGTGTCCAGGCTCATAAGTGTTCTGAAGAAATCATCAGAAGTCTGCACATAACTAGCTAAGTGCCCTTTTCAGTTAACCAAATAACAACTCCTGTGATGCAAGTTGATATGCAAAAAGACAACACCTAGATAATGAACATGTACAAATAAACTGTTAGTTTGCTTCTCTCATTAAAAGTGAACTCTTTGCTGGTAGGATCAGTGTCTTAACAGAGCATCCGGCACAAAGGTAGGTACTCTTCACATGTTTAAATGAATAATTTCATTAAGTATGTATTATAAAACATATGGTTTCATCTGGAAAAGGATGGTCAAGCAGTTAAAAAAAAAAGGAAATACTTTAAGCAAACTTTGCATATTTCCCATGTTTAAGTACCCATTGAAGCTCTGCTGTCTTGATTTTTCCCGTCTGTGTTGTTTCGGATGAATCAGTGCCATAGCAGGGAGAGTCCTTTAAAGTGCACCTCAAATGCGGAGACATCTTGCTCCCTAGAGCAAACAAACTTTTCTTTCAGTATGACAGAAGACATCAATTTTAAGGAAATATTTGGGTGAAACCTTTCATCCAAGGAATCAATTTAGCTATGTAGAAATAGCTACCCGCAAATGCATGCATCAATTTATTCTTTTTAGAGACGTTTGTCTAACACAGGTTAAATCAGAACAAGTCAAAGAGGAAGCATATAAATTTGAATGACAAACAGAATACACTTCTCATTTTGTTGAGATTTTTTCCATGAGATTAACATTAAAAAAAAAAAAAACTGCACACTCCATTTTTAAGAAAGAAGACTGTAGCTACTTCACAAACTTCACATATTAATTTTGCAATATTTTATGTGAGATAAAGCAAGATGAAAATTAAATATTAAGAGTTCAAGAGCAAGAAAGAGAATGTAATGGGCGGATATGGTTTTCTCCCTTCTTGGATGTCTTTAAAAAAAATTAATTTTCTAGAGATGGAAACATTGTCTCCCTAAGAGAACAGGATGCTTAATAACACTTTAAAAATACTGTAATTTAGCTAAAATAGAGAAGGAAAGGGGAAACAACTGAAAGGAAGAGGAACAGAAAAATCACACACAGTATACTAGTTACAAGTTAAATCCTCTTCACTGATTTATTTTACCTTTTTTGTTGTTTTGTTTTGCTCAAGTAACCTATTTTAAAATGCATCCATGCATAGATTGCCCCTATTATTAATAGTAAATGTACATTTCAACCTGTCAAGTTTTTCTAGCCCCACTTTTCTAAGGTTTTTTTTTTTTTTTAAAGGAAAAAAAAATTTAAAAAGCAAAGGCATTTCCTAGGGCACATGCTGCCAGACACCCAGCATTTATCTTATCTCAGTTGATGACTTTCCTTTTATCCTGAAATGATTTGACAATGACTCTATGATTTCCTGTACAAATTACCCTTTGAAGGTGGCAGTGGCGCTTGGCAGCGATCTTCACTTAATTACTGAGTGGATTATTAGCATACGGCTCCCCCCCCCCCTTTCATTTCTTTATATCTTCTAGATTGCGTTGACAGTTCCCTTTCATTGCCTGCTTTAACTCACTGAATACTAAACATTATGCAGATTGCAGCTGAGAAGTACCCAGGCTACTCTACAAACCCCTAGTCTGCACCAAAACCTTTTTGATGGAGAGTAATTTACAGGTCAGAAATCAATAGTGTGTCTGCGAAGTGCATTTGTGGGTTTTCTTAATCTAAATTGAGCAGTAATGTTCAAAAGTGAATATTCTTCTGCGATCTTTCTGAAAAACAATTAGTTTTGTTCCTTCCTTTAATATCCTCTGTCTTTAAATAGGCTGAGATCTTGAGATCTTATTTCTCTTAAACTCCTTTCCCTACCTAACCTGCCGGCAGGGAGTTAAAGAGCCCCTTTTTTAGAAGTGATACGTTTCACTCCTTATCTGTTTCTGAAGTCAGGGGGCTGATAAGCTGACCTTCTCTGCATGTGTAAAGCGTTATTTATTGTTTGCCAGGGCAAGACAAATGCAAATGATAAATTGCAAAGATGTCTTCGGCACTCTCAGAAGGAACCTTCTCTTCTGTCTTGGCTCCCATCTTTTGGCAAAAATTTGCACATATGTCAGGCATTCTCCATCCAGAGCTTTATCCCTTTTCTCCCCCCCCTCCCTAAACTGCATTCTAAAGCATCTTCCACATTTCTCAGGGTATAGGGACATGAACCCCTTCCCATTTCAGCCGTATGGTGTAGCTTAGTTTAGAAGGGTGTTTTTTGTGTGTTTGTTTGTTTCCTCTTCTTGGGAGGAAAATACAATATCATACATGAGTGATTTCAGGACTTGGTGGAAGTGACACCAAAGCAATAGGAGTCAGCGCGGGTGAGGAGAACAGCTGGGTGCTGACTGTGGCATCTCCATTCCAGGACCATCAACCACCAGCTTTATTCTTCTCCTGTTACATCTGCTATGAAATTTGGGTCTTCCAGGTGGCAGCCCAACATGCTGTCCAGTGCTATCAGGCCATTTAAATGCTTTGAGCTAATGCTGCATATCCATTTTCTAAACAAGTTAGCAGATACCATATGCAGCAATTAAAGTTTTATTGAGTGGTGCCTGCTTACCATACTGAATTTGGATTGGCTACCATCTGTCTCAAAGCCTGTGGTACCATCCCTGTTGCTTGAGAGAGCATTTGTAAGGATAGAAGATTTTTTCTCAACTTCTGAAGAAGCTGCTCGCATTATTTTTTATATGCAAGCCCACAAAAGTGGAATTGGTACAAGAAAAATACCAGACAATTAGAAGTTAGGATTGAATACATGTTTTTGAGTAGTATTGTCCACCACCCCAGAAAAACAGAATCTTGTAGCTTTCAGCCTGGCCATTTTTAGTATATATGTCTTGCTAAATATGTTATTTTCCAGAGATACCTTCTATGGGAAACCCAATGAATCAAAATTAAAACTACACAAAGGACATGAATATTATTTTGCCTTTGTAAGAATTAAGCATTCATTCTTGTTTTCTAGGAAAACTTTACCTGGAACCACATAGGAAAATTAAAATACAGATTTTACATTTTACTCACTCTACGGGTAAAAAATCTGTGGAGACAGCTATTTGAGATCAATCAGAGCTAAACAAAGGGCTTTGAAGAAGGCATTTATTAAAATTTAAGTGACGCCTAAATACTTGAGCTGTGATGGTTTACTAACACATTAATATTTGATGTTTTCCCAGACATTTTTATCACTGTATCTTTGACCTTCATGAATGCTGAGATAGAAAAACATATGATAGTGAAATTAAAAACCTCTTCAAAATTTTTAAATTCCCTGAGTGTTAGCGTCGTCTAATAGAATAAAGACTGGAGACCAAATATGTTGACAAACTCTTGATTGCATAATCTTGGATATATTGTTTGATATTTCTGTGAACAATTTTCTCCATGGGAAAAATGAGAATAGTGCAACCCTATTGATTCTATTCTTTTTAATACTAACTTGAAAATTTCTGAGCTGAGGCTTTGAATCTTTAAAACACATAGCTGATAAGTGAAGAGAGAAATAGCTGTAGTTTTGTACCGGCTTTTATTACATCATATGGTGATTGTTCAGTAGGGCTTCCTCCCTATTCAGGTCCTGGTGAGCAATGTCAAATTTCATGAGTGACAAGTTCATAGCATTAGAGGCTTAAACCTCGCCTACTTAGAGGAAATGTGACATATTTGAACAAAAACACTGACTGTGATTCAGGAGACCTGTTTGTTCACCTCAGTTCTACTCTTCACTAGCTAGGAAAATAATCAGTTTGAGTTCTTTGGCCTGTTCTGTAAAATGGAGCTCAAAATCCATGTCCACTTCTTTAGGTTATTGTGAGACAAAAGAGTTTGTAAGAGCTCTGTAAATAATGGTTGAAATATGAAATGAAAATAGTACTTTCAAATTGTAAAGTGCCGTCACAAATCATACCCATCTTTCAACTGAAGGTGAAATGTCATATCTTTAAATATTAAGGATCTTCCATCCTGAACCCAATAAGTAATGTATTTGTACCTGTCTAAAGACATTGTTCTCTAATTCTTATAACCTAACAGAAAATATTCACAAAACCCTCTAATCATATTTGCTATTTGGTGTATGTGGTTTATGGAACTGAAGTTTCAGCATCGCATGGGAACTTTTCAGTTCAGTTGCTCAGTCGTGTCCGACTCTTTCTGACCCCATGAATTGCAGCACGCCAGGCCTCCCTGTCCATCACCAACTCCTGGAGTTCACCCAAACTCATGTCCATCGAGTCGGTGATGCCATCCAGCCATCTCATCCTCTGTCGTTCCCTTCTCCTCCTGCCCGCAATCCCTCCCAGCATCAGGGTCTTTTCCAATGAGTCAACTTTTTGCATGAGGTGGCATTTTGTATTGGAGTTTCAGCTTTAGCATCAGTACTTCCAAAGAACACCCAGGACTGATCTCTCAGAAACTGCAAATTTGAAGTCTCTCCCAAACCTACTATATCAGATCTGCATTTAACAAGATCATCAAGTGAGTTGAATGAGCATTAATGTTTGAGACAAACTGCTCTTACAATGGCAACCCACTCCAGTACTCTTGTCTGGAAAATCCCATGGACGGAGGAGCCTGGTAGGCTGCAGTCCATGGGGTCGCTAAGAGTCGGAAATGACTGAGCGACTTCTCTTTGACTTTTCACTTTCATGCATTGGAGAAGGAAATGGCAACCCACTCCAGTGTTCTTGCCTGGAGAATCCCAGGGATGGAGGAGCCTAGTGGGCTGCCGTCTATGGGGTCGCACAGAGTCGGATACGACTGAAGTGATTTAGCAGCAGCAGCAGCAGCTCTTACAATAATTCTGCTTCTTAGGAAATTTCTCATTTTTTGAAAAATTAGAATATTTGCTTATAAAGATATTGTGAGACTTTAAGATTATTAGCACAACCCTATCATTTCAAGAATAAAGACAATAAATCTAAACCAGGATTCATGTGATTTGCTTAAGATTAAATGTCTGGTTGATTCATTTATTTGTTCATCCAGTAATTACTATTGTGAACCGCACTCCATACTAGGCATGGAGGATTCTATTTAGAATAAAACATGACACCCAGTATCAGAGGGCTTGCAGTCTGCTGGGGGAAGATGAAAGCTTCCACTCCTGTCCAGTCTTCCTTAGTCATACCACAGAACTCTTCTCTAAGAGGTGTCTCATCCTGCCTAATAATTCATCCTTACCACTGTCTTGGAGAAGGAAATGGCAACTCACTCCAGTATTCTTGCCTGGAGAATTCCAAGGACAGAGGAGCCTGGTGGGCTTCATGCATGGGGTTGCAAGAGTCAGACACAACTTAGCAACTAAACCACCACCACCACTGTCTTAAATCTATTCCAGACTCACATATTTATTTATCCCCACTGCTTTGACATTGGAAAACCTCTGCCCGATGAATTTGATGAAATCAAGTATCATTCTTTGGTTACTCACATATAAAAGAAAAATGGCTTATTGGTAAGCATTGTGTCATAACACTGGCAGATACATCTTATGGTATGTGCTTTTCACCTATTCTCCAATCCATGCTCACCCTTAACGTAGAATTAATATTATTATCAATAACAAAAATAACATATATTGAAGCCTTACCACGTGCCAGGCATGAGTCTCAACGTGCCACTTGTATTTTCTCGTTTGATCATTACATCTGTCCCATGACATAAACATCATCCCCTTTTTACAGATGAAGTAACTGAGACGTGGGAAAAATTGAGTAAAATAGCAATAGAAATGTATTGGAACACTGGGTATTCTGACTTCAGAAGCCTACCTATGTATATAAAACCTTAAGGAAATTATTGTGCCTTTTGGAATAATTTCCAACAGGATAGGTTGTCTCTAATTGCATATTCTTTTCTTTTTGTCCTGAAGCTGGCAGACCTCCCACTGATGACAATGGGAGATCTAGACACATTAGTCCCAAGTAGCTCTTTCAAAAGAATTAAACAACGTGATGAAGATCTTAAACTTAATTAAAGTACTTTCATTTTCCTGACTGAAAGGTCAGTAGAAGCAAAGAGGAACTGCAGTTTCAATTATTTATTGACTGCACAGTGTTCTTCCTTCATGAACAGCAATTTGCTAATTTTTATAACTATGAATGTCTTGTAATAATTTTCTTTATTACACAACATTGGATGAATGCCCACGTTGCTCTCTTGCATTTTCACTGTAATGGTTTCTTCAAGTATGTGCTTCTTGTCTCTCCTGTTGCACACTCTCATCGTTGGGTCATTTGTCTGTAAGTGATCTAAAAGTGTATTTAGATCTCAACGGCCAATTAGATGTTCACACCGAGGCCTGGTCATCCAAGTCAAAAGGGTGACTCTAACATTGATCTAAGAGTTTTCTGGCAACCATTTAGTTTCTCATTACTGCTTCATTTTCACAATTGGACTCGAATGCTGCTTGGGCAGAAGCCAAGTCTACAGAAGAGTAAATGATCTGAATTTAGTGAGTCACACATCAAAGTACCTTCTGTGTGTTGTCAGTATGGAAGAATGTAGTGGTCACTTGGTCTATAATTTCTAAATGCTTGTAGTCTTTTTTTTCACTCCTTCCTGTTCCATTTATTAGTATCCCTAGAGAGGATGAGCTCGGAAATTGTGTTAAATAGCTGAGTATTGATGCTCTTAATAAAGCTTTATAATGCTGAAAATATTAATATGAAATAAAGCCTGAGGTTTATCTATACTTTCATTTGTCATATTCTTCATGACCTGAGGCAATCAAGTACTGCATGCTTTATTGTCAAGATCTCCTCAACATTAGAACATGAAAAGAATGTGTTTAGTTACATATTGTTCATTTGAAATAGACACATTTCTAGAACCTTACTATATTACTGTTTCTCCCTCTCCTGAAAAATTCCTCTGAAAGCCTGGACCAGTTCCAAGAAGATTATGTAATTAAACACCAAGAGATCTTCTTATAGTTGTACCCAAAGTAGTCTCCTGGTATATGCCCCAAAGTCATATTTTGTATAGAGGCTCCAAGCAATTTCTTTCAATGAGCTAAAGATACCGGTCAATAATCAGTGTTTCCACCCTTTGGCCACTGCTTCCAAAGTTTGCCATTGATTGCAACTTTGCCCTTGGCTCTACAGATAGCTTTACTCTGATCTTTTGTTGCCAGTTTGATTTGTGGCTACATAGATCTCTCAACAATGTGGAGATATGTTGCATTACTTCAAAATCTTCTTTGAAAAATTTCTGTTCACCTGGATGCAATCTCATATTCTTTCAACAATAATTTACTAAGTATATACTCTAAGAGATACCAAAACATTCATGATAAAAATCCTTAACAATATCCATTGACTAAAATATATTATCAAAACTTCTTAGACTTGTATTAGAATCTCTAAGATTCTCCAGGATCTGGTAACCACCTGTTTTTATAGTTGGAATTCCAATTTCTTCCTACCTCCAACTCTCCCCTTCAATCAATCTGAGTTACTCTCTGTATGAAATAGTAAAATAAAACACAAGTAAGATCTAAGCTGATAGGATGCATTAGTGGCTCACTCACACTGATTAGCAAGTTTGGGAAGCAGTCTGTGACTGTGTCTGAGGGCCTGTGAGCAGAGTGAGCTCTGTGAACTGGTGAGTATGTTGCAGTGCTCCTACAAGACTCTTTTTTAGATGAGACTAGGTGACAAACTGGCCGATCTTCTCAGCCCCTAGAACTCAGTGATTTCATCAGCATCTCTTCTTCAGTCATTCAGTCCCATCTGACTCTTGGTGACCCCATGGACTGCAGCATGCTAGCCCTCCCTGTCCATCACCAACCCCCAGAGCTTAGTCAAACTCATGTCCATCGAGTCAGTAATACCATCCAACCATCTCATCCTCTGTGGTCCCCTTCTCCTCCTGCCCTCAATCTTTCCCAGCATCAGGATCTTTTCCAGTGAGTCAGTTCTTCACATCAGGTGACCAAAGTATTAGAATTTCAGCTTCAGCATCAGTCCCTCCAATGAATATTCAGGACTGATTTTCTTTAGCATTGCCTGGTTGGATCTCCTTGCAGTCCAAGGGACTCTCCAGAGTCTTCTCCAACACCACAGTTCAAAAGCATCAATTCTCCAGTGCTCAGCCTTCCTTATTGTTCAACTCTCACATCCATATATGACTACTGGAGAAACCATAGCTTTGATTATATGACCTTTGTTGGCAAAGTAATGTCTCTGCTTTTTAATACACTATCTAGGTTTGTAACAGCTTTTCTTCCAAGGAGCAAGCATCTCTAGGGGATGGAATATTGGGAAGAGCCTCAGAAAGTAGGCTGGGGCCTCCTTGGCTCATATGCCTCCTTCCTTCTACCATGTCTTTGATTTTATTCTAAGAATCTCTTAAATTTCCTCATACAGATATTCTTTATGAATTCAGATTGTACCTAATAATAGAAAGCATGCTTTTTCCAGAATATGTATTATTGCAGCTTTGATTAGGCATGAGTTTGATTTGTGTAATTATGATTTGTGCTCTAGGGCATGGCACTCCATACATTTCAAATCCCACAGTATCACTCCTTGCCTTTCCTTGATTTGCTTTCCTTAACCCTCACTGACCAGTGCAGGACAATCTCCAGCCTAACCCTTCCCACTCTGTTTTCAGTGATCAACTTACCAATGAGTGAGGTCATGACACCTAATGGCAATAAAGAATGTGCACCTCAAACTCTACATGTTCATTATCAAAGTACAATTGGTCCTTGGACAACATAGGCTTGAACTGCAGGGGCCCACTTACACGCAGATTTTTTTTCAATAGTAAATACTAGTACATTGTCCTATATTGGTTGATTCCAAGGATGGGGAACCACAAATATGGAAGAACCAGTTATATGAAGGGCAGACTATAAGTCATAAGCACATTTTCAACTGTAGGGCAAGTCAGAGCCCCTCACCCCAGCATTGTTCAAGAGTCAACTGTATCTGCTTATCATTCCTATTCCCTCTTGATAAATAGAAAGACTTTTACTCACTTCAAATTAGAAATTTCTTTCACCTTTATGAATTATTTTCAAGTCTCATCAATTCTTGTCTGAGAAACTGAAGCAGAATCCCAAGCTCAAAAGAGGAAAGCAGAAAAAATATAAGTCTCTGTGGAATTTTTGGACAATATAAATTTTCAGACAATATATGGATAAATGTATGAATTATATAATTATATATGCAAGTCTTATCAATCATCTTTCTCAAGTATCTCTTGAATTTGAATTGGTCACTACCTCACCACAACTACTTTTAGCTAACCATAAAATCTTTCTTCCTGGATAATTTAATAGGGTAGACATCACCCAACTTACCTCTTTCATTTTCTTCTTTTTTAGAATTCATGTGTCCTTTACGCAGATGGTCATCAGATGTCTCTCTGAATCATGACCAAAATCACGTTTAACTATCACCTTTGATATATAGCTACACTCAGTCCTCCATGGCCTCACCCTGAACTGCTCCACATGCTGGAAGAACTCATGGAGGGTGGGGGGAGCATTCAACTGATCATGTCTCTATACCTTTCCCTTATTCTTCTGCTTCTGCCTAAATGTCCTCACCACTTTGTCTTCCTGAAAAACTTCCCCTCATTCTTCTAGATCAGGTTCAAATATCATCTCCTTTGTGAAATGATCCTGATTATATCTCATAATATCATGCCTTCCTCTCCTTTACATACACTTAAAATATGTTTTGTATGTCTCTATGTTTCTGTTCATGAGGCAAAGAAAGTGATTTGAAAACAGTGCTACCAGGTTTCTTACCATTAGTATCTTTAATCAAATAATATGTGATTAGAGGTTTCACAGCCAACATTTAAGACCCCTGCACTGCAAGCCATTCTCATCAGAATTGTGTCTTCCTCAGACAGTTATCTGTTCAGGTTCCAAGGTTCCCTACATGGGAATAAGAGCTGCTGGGAAGACATATGGAGTTTGTTGAGCTGGGCACACACACACACACAAAACCAAATCCATTTTTTTATTGGCAATTCAAAAGTTATATGTCTTCCAGATGACTTTTAGATTATTTTTCCCTACATTACCCTTTTGAGCTTGTGCTTCCACTTCATCTTCTCAGATAATAATCACCATCAACCAATAATATCAATTTTTGCAGGTGACTGAAACTTCTTCATGTATACCAAGCACTGTGTAAGTTCTATAGGGATAGAGTGGCCCTAAATTTTGAGTGAGGAACCCAAAAGTGAACTTGACCAGACAAGGAATAGAAACAGTGAATGATAAACAGTGGTTAGTCTGTCCAACTCCAAAGGCATTGCTCCTAGCCACACCACTGTGTGCTTCCTTGAATCAACCATTAACTAAAGAGCCTTATTTTACAAAATCCTTACTCCTAATCTCTGAGTAAATACCTTTCGTCACCTTTCTCTTGATGGCAGAGACCCAGTGACGTACTGGGAACTCCCTGGAAAGCTTATCACACTGACTGTCATGTTAAACAGGCTCATATAAGACACTCAAGATATTTCTACAAAAGCCAGGCAGTATTATTTGAAATTTCACAGACATTTGAACCATTTTACTATGTTGTAGCATTTAAGTCAGTTTGCGCTTAAGGCCATTTTGTCATCTTTTTTGTTTGGTGAGTATGTTTGGAAAAATCTTAAAATATGGTCATTGGTCTTATTTAATCTAAAAGCATAAGGAAAAGGAGACTTTAAATGACATTTTCTCTCTTTAAAAAAAAAAAAAAAACTTTATCAGGGTTGATTTCAAACACTGACAAAAGTAAAGAGAATATCATAGTAAATTCTAATGTTCCATATGTAAAATAGATAGCCAATGGGAATTTGCCCTATGGCTCAGAAAACTCAACAGGGCTCGATACCAACCAACAGGGGTGGGATGGGAAGGGAGATGGGAGGGACGTTCAAAAGGAAAGGGATACATGTATACCTATGGCTGATTCATGTTGAGGTTTGACAGAAAATAAAAAAATTCTATAAGCAATTATCCTTCAATAAAAATTAAATAAATTTTTTTAAGAATGAAAAAAAAAATTCTAAAGTTCCTCTCCCGCAGCTTTCAGTTCAGTTCAGTTCAGTTCAGTCGATCAGTCGTGTCCGACTCTTTGTGACCCCATGAATCGCAGCACGCCAGGCCTCCCTGTCCATCACCAACTCCCGGAGTTCACTCAAACTCATGTCCATCGAGTCGGTGATGCCATCCAGCCATCTCATCCTCTGTCATCCCCTTCTCCTCTTGCCCCCAATCCCTCCCAGCATCAGAGTCTTTTCCAATGAGTCAACTCTTCACATGAGGTGGCCAAAGTATTGGAGTTTCAGCTTTAGCATCAGTCTTTCCAATGAATACCCAGGACTGATCTCCTTTAGGATGAACTGGTTGGACCTCCTTGCAGTCCAAGGGACTCTCAAGAGTCTTCTCCAACACCACAGTTCAAAAGCATCAGTTCTTCGATACTCAGCTTTCTTCACAGTCCAACTCTCACATCCATACATGACCACAGGAAAAACCATAGCCTTGACTAGACGCACCTTTGTTGGCAAAGTAATGTCTCTGCTTTTGAATATGCTATCTAGGTTGGTCATAGCTTTCCTTCCAAGGAGTAAGCGCCTTTTAACTTCATGGCTGCAGTCACCATCTGCAGTGATTTTGGAGCCCAAAAAAATAAAGTCTGCCACAGTTTCCACAGTTCCCCCATCTATTTCCCATGAGGTGATGGGACCGGATGCCATGATCTTCGTTTTCTGAATGTTGAGCTTTAAGCCAGCTTTTTCACTCTCCTCTTTCACTTTCATCAAGAGGCTTTTTAGTTCCTCTTCACTTTCTGCCATAAGGGTGGTGTCATCTGCATATCTGAGGTTATTGATATTTCTCCCGGGAATCTTGATTCCAGCTTATGCTTCCTCCAGCCCACAGCTTTAGCATTCATCAACTCTTGTTTCACCTATAACTTCCGTTTCTCCCCTCACTGAGTTATCTTAAAGAAAATCTCAGATATATCATTTCATTTATATGCATTTTAGAACCTATTAGTAACTTTCTTAAGTAATGGGAATACTATTATCTACATCTAAAATATTAACAATAATTCCTTATTGACATAAAATATGCAGTCAGTGTTCAGATTTCTTCAAAGTTTGCCTCATACGTACTATTTTCACAGTTGGATTTCTTCTAATTAGAATTCACAGAAGGTGCATAATTTTTATTTAATTAATATGTACTCCTAAGTCTCTTTTAATCTATTTTCCAGTCTTTCTCCATTTTTTTTTTTTTTTTTGCAGTTTATTTTCTAAAAAATCTTAGCTTTTTGTCCTGTAAATTTGCCTTCATTTTCGAATTTGCTGATTATATCCCCATGGGGCCATTTAGTAGATTCCTCTGCTCTTTGCATTTTCCATACTCTGGTGGATAAATCTAGGGGCTTAACTTAATTGGGTTTGATTTTCTTTTTAGGACATGACTGCTTCATTGTAGTTAGTACTTATTATTAGATGTTAATAAGTCATGCTTATTATTAGATGTTTCACTGCCTTGTTGTTTTATTGTTGTTGTTTAGTCCCTAACTTTGTGTCCGACTCTTTGTGACTCCATGTAGCCCGCCAGGCCCCTCTGTTCATTGACTCAGTATATCTTAATTCATCCCTTCGTTGTCTAGCGCAAGCCTCTTCAAGGCTCTTGAGTCCTTGTGACAGAATCCAGTTGTCTTTCACAGGGTCCTTGTTTTCGGGCACAAGATGTTTCAGACTCATCTTGTAAATTTCAGTATTCACCCTTCAAATCAGCTGCTTGTCTAGGAAGCCCATTTTGAAGGAAGAAGTCATGTTTTTTATAGGCCACAATCTAGCGTCTAAATTATCACCAGATCTTTTTACCAGACAGAGGTTTTTTTTGTTATTAAAATGTTCTAATTGCTTGCTTGATTTACATCATATATGTAATATATAATGGGCTTCCACAGTGTCATTAGTGTTAAAGAACCTGCCTGCAAATGCAGGAGACATAAGAGGCATAGGTTTGGTCAGGAAGAACCCCTGGAGATGGAAATGGCAACCCACTCCTGTATTCTTGCCTGGAAAATCCCATGGACAGAGGAGCTTAGCAGGATAGAGTCCATGGGGTCGCAGAGTCAGACACAACTGAAGTGACAGCATGCACACACACACATAATATATAAATAATATAGTTAATAATTTCAGAACAACAACAATTATAAGATGATTAAAAACTAATTTTTCTTTGCTTACTATCCCCTTATGATATACGCCAGTAGAGAAAATTTTTTTTTAAAAGATAGAAATGAGCTTATTTACAAAACAGAAATAAAATCACCAAGTAGAAAATAAGCTTATGATTAAAGAAGGGGAAAAAAGGGGAGAGAAGAATACATTGAGTTTGGAATCAGCATATATAAACTACTTTACATATTGAATAAAATAAATAAACTATAAGGGCCAATATATAGCACAAGGAACTATATTCAAATCATGTAATAGTCTATAATGGAAAATAATCTGAAAAATTGTATATATATATATATATATATATATATATATATATATATATACACACACATCACATTACTTTACACCTGAAACTAACACAGCATTGTAAATCAACTTTACTTCAATTTAAGAAAAAAGAGAGCGAGATTCCACCAGAGATAAGACTATATAGGCAATTTACTGAGTTTAACTTAACTTGAAACAACTCTTTAGGTCTTAAATATACCATCGGCTCCACATAGAGTTTAGTTCTTTGTTTAATCATGCTTTTAAATTTTAAACTCCATTTATATTTTTCATTTTAATGTACCTTTGTTACTGTGCTGGGCTGTGCTTAATCACTCAGTGTGACCCAATGGATTGTCGCAGGCCAGGCTCCTCTGTCCATAGGGATTCTCCAGACAAGAGGAGTAAGTTACCATGCCCTCCTCCAAGGGATCTTCCCAACCCAGGGATTGAACCCAGATATCCCGAACTGCAGGCAAATTCTTTACCAGCTGAGCTACCCAGGAAGCCCATATATTCACGTGAAAACAGAGTTCCAAAATCAAATCAGCCAACAGGGTATATTCAGGAAAGACTAGCTTCTATCTCTGTCTTTTCCCCCGTGTTCTTTCTCTCCCTTTAGAGATAGCTATTGGGGTGATTTTATTGTATCCTGCGCTTGGAGTACAAAATGAAGCAGCACAAAGTCAAGCAGAGTCATGTCAGAGAAAACACTGGTCACAGCAAATGCCATTTTCCAACAAGCCAAGATGACTCTACACATGGACATCAGCAGATGGTCAAAACCTAAATGAGATTGATCATGTTCTTTGGGGCCAAAGATGGAGAAGCTCTATACTGGCAGCAAAAACAAAGCTTGGAGCTGACTCTGGCTCAGATAATGAGCTCCTTATTACAAAATTCAGACTTATTGAAAATGAGGAAAACCATTAGGTCATTCAGGTATGATCTAACTCTAGTACCTTATAATTATACAGTGGAGGGGATGAATACATTCAAGAGATTAGATCTGGCAGTCAGAATGCCTGAAGAACTATGGACGAAAGTTTTTAACATTGTCAAAAACAATCCCAAAGGGGAAAAAAAATAAAATAAAAGGAGGCAAAGTGGTTGTCTGAGGAGGCTTCAACAGTATGTAAACTGAGAAGTTCCAGATGTTCCAGATGGATTTAGAAAAGGCAGAGAAACCAGAGATCAAATTGCCAGCATCCACTGGATCATAGAAAAAGCAAGAGTTCCAGAAAAATATCTACTTCTGCTTAATTGACTACACCAAAGCCTTTGACTGTGTGGATCACAACAAACTGTGGAAAATTCTGAAAGAGATGGGAATACCAGATTACCTTGACCTGCCTCTTGAGAAACCTATATGCAGGTCAGGAAGCAACAGTCAGAACTGGACATGGAACAATAGACTGGTTCCAAATAGGAAAAAGAGTACGTCAAGGCTGTATATTGTCACCCTGCTTATTTAACTTATATGCAGAGGACATCATGAGAAATGTTGGGCTAGAAGTAGCACAAGCTGGAATCAAGATTGCTGGGAGAAATATCAATAATCTCAGATATGCAGATGACACTACCCTTACGGAAGAAAGTGAAAAGGAATTGAAGAGCCTCTTGCTGAAAGTGAAAGAGGAGTGTGAAAAATCTAGCTTAAAATTCAACATTCAAAAAACTAAGATCATGGCATCCAGTCCCAGCACTACATGGCAAATAGATGGGGAAACAATGGAAACAGTGACAAACTTGATTTTCTTGGACTCCAAAATCACTGCAGCCATGAAACTAAAAAATGCTTGTTCTTGGAAGAAAAGCTATGATCAACCTAAACAGCTATTTAAAAGCAGAGACATTAGTTTGCAGACAAAGATCTGTCTAGTCAAAGCTATAGTTTTTCCAGTAGTCATGTATGGATATAAGAGTTGGAGGACCAAAGAACTGATGCTTTTTAACTGGTATTGGAGAAGACTCTTGAGAGTCCCGTGGACTGCAAAGAGATCAAACCAGTCCATCCTAAAGGAAATTAGTCCTGAATATTCATTGGAAGGACTGATGCTGAAGCTGAATTCCACCTGATTTGAAGAACTGACTCATTGGGAAAAAAATCTGATGCAGGAAAATATTGAAGGCAGGAGGAGAAGGGGATGACAGAAGATGAGATGGTTGGATGGCATCACCGACTCAAGGACATGAGTTTGAGCAAGCTCCAGGAGTTGGTGATGGACAGAGAAGCCTAGTGTGCTGCAGTCCATGGGGTTGCAGAGAGTTAGACACAACTGAGTGACTGAACTGAACTAAGGAGGCTTTACAATAGCTGAGAAAAGAAGAGAAGGCAAGCGAGGCAAGGGAGAAAGGGATAAATATACCCAATTGAATGCAGAGTTCCAGAGAATAACAAGGAGAGATAAGAAGGCCTTCTTAAATGAGAAATGCAAAGAAATAGAGGAAAGCAAAAGAATGGGACAGACTAGAGATCTCTTCAAGAATATTGGAGATATCAAGAGAATGTTTCAGGCAAGGATGTGCATGATAAAGGTCAGAAACAATAAAGACCTAAGAGAAGCAGAACAGAAGAACTATACAGAAAAGGTCTTAATGACCCAGACAATCACAGTGTTGTGGTCACTCACCTAAAGCCAAACATCCTAGAGTCTAAAGTCAAGAGGGCCTTAGGGAGCATTACTATTAACAAAGTTAATGGAGGTGTCAGAATTCCCATTAAGCTGTTTAAAATCCTAAAAGATGATGCTGTTAAAGTGCCACACTCAATATGTCAGGACTGGAAACGGTCAGTTTTCATTTCCATCCCAAAGAAGAGCAATGCCAAAGAATGTTCATACTGCTACTGTACAATTGTGCTCGTTTCACATGCTAGCAAGGTTAATCCTTCAAACTATACTTCAGCATTACATGTACTGAGAACTTTCAAATGTACAGGCTGAGTTTCAGAGAGGCAGAGGAACCAGAGATCAAATTGCCAACATTTGTTGGATCATGGAGAAAGCAAGGGAGTTCCAGAAAAAAGTCTGCTTTATTGATTATGCTAAAGGCTTTGATTGTGTGGATCACAACACACTGTGGAAAATTCTTAAAGAGATGGGAGTACCAAACTACCTTAGCTGTCTTCTAAGAAACCTGTATGCAGGTCAATAAACACCAGTTAGAATTGGAAATGAAATAACTGACTGGTTCAAAGTTGGGAAAGTAGTATGTCAAGGTTGTAAACTTACATGCAGAGCATCTCATATGAAATGCTGGGCTGGATGAATCACAAACTGGAATCAAGATTGCCGGGAGAAATATCAGTAGCCTCAGATATGCAGATGACACCACCCTTATGGCAGAAAGCAAAGAGGAAGATGCCAAATAGAAGGGGAACAAGTCTAAGCAGTAACAGATATTATTTTCTTTGGCTCCAAAATCACTGTGAACAGTGACTGCAGCCATGAAATCGGAAGATGCTAGCTCCTTGGAAGAAAGGTCTGACAAACCTAGACAGCATATTTAAAGCCAGAGATGTCACTTTGCTGGCAACATTTCATAGACTCAAAGCTGTGGTTTTTCCAGTAGTCATGCATGAATGTGAAAGCAATTATAAAGAAGGCTGAGAGCCGAAGAATTAGTGCTTTGCAAATTTAGTGCTGGAGAAGATTCTTGAGAGTCCTTTGGACTGCAAGGAGATCAAACTAGTCAACTCTGAAAGAAATCGACCCTAAATATTCATTGGAAGGACTGATGCTGAAGCTGAAACTCCAGTACTTTGGCCACGCAATGTGAAGAGCCAATTCATTGGAAAAGACCCTGATACTGGGAAAGTTTGAAGGCAAAAGGAGAAGGGCAGGGCAGAGTATGAGATGGTTAGAGAGCATCACTGACTCAAAAGACATGAATGTGAAAAACTCCCAGAGATAATGGAGGACAGAAGAGTCTGATCTGATGCAGTCCATGGAATCACAAACAGGCACACATAACTTAGCGACTGAACAGCAACATATTCTATCATTATGACTTTAAATTTAAGAAATGCAGATATATTCATGGATTTTTGAGAGAGCAGATTATTATACATACTTTTCTCTTTTTTTCTTTACTTGACATATTGTAAAAATCATTCTGTAACAGTTTATAGGTATATCTTTATCTTTTAATAGATGCACAGATGGATGTATAGAGTTTATTAACTGGTTCCAATTATGACAAGTATTTAGATTATTTCCATTACTATAGCAAATACTGCTATAATCAATTGTCTTTCATTAGTCTATCTTTGGAATATATTTCTAGAATTGGAATATCTGAGTCAGATGGTAAATGCATATGGTAATTTTGTTAATACTGCCAAATTTCCACCAATGATATATGAGAGTGCCTTCTTTCTATAGCCTCACCAACAGGTTGTACATTTTTATGCCATGCAGAAATTTTGGGTCCTTTCCTCAATTGATTGTTTGATTGATTTTTACATAATATGTATCAATCTTTTTCTTTATGGACTTTATGACTCAAAATCTTTATGACTTATGACTCAAATGGACTTTGGATTTTGAGTCATAAGTCCATAAAGAAAAAGATTGATACATATTATGTAAAAATCAATCAAACAATCAATTGAGGAAAGGACCCCAAATTAGGAAAGTTTAGAAGGCAATGGCACCCCACTCCAGTACTCTTGCCTGGAAAATCCCATGGCTGGAGAAGCCTGGTAGGCTGCAGTCCATGGGGTCGCGTAGAGTCGGACACGACTGAGTGACTTCACTTTCACTTTTCACTTTCATGCATTGGCGAAGGAAATGGCAGCCCACTCCAGTGTTCTTGCCTGGAGAATCCCAGGGACGGGGGAGCCTGGTAGGCTGCTGTCTTATGGGGTCGCACAGAGTCGGACATGACTGAAGCAACTTAGCAGTAGGAAAGTTTATGCATTCTCAGTTTACAGAAGAAATCCTCATTCAGCCTTGTAGTACTTAAGATATTAATTATTTACAATGATATCTCTTATTCCACATGGAATTTAGCATAGTGGATAATATAGAATTAGATCCAATCTTGCCTATTTGTATCACTACCTACCTATTTTAACTTCATGAAAATTCCATCTTTTCATGACTAATTTGAAATAGCAATTTACTGTATACTAAAATTTCATATACAATGTTAGGTCTATTTGTGAATTTTGTAACATGTTATATTAATTTATCCTTCTATATTCATGAGACTACTTATATTTCTTTAATTACAGAAGTTATAAAATGTATTTTAATCATGTAAGGTTGGTTCTACCTCATTGCTCCTATTTATCAGGAATCTTTTTTATGCTCTTTCAAATAAATTTCAAAATTACATTGTCTGAGCCCATAACAAAATATCATGGTGTTTTTACAGAATTTGCTTGAACTTAGAAATTAACTAAGAGAAAACTGACATTTTTATTGATAATGAGTCTGTCAATCCAAAACCATGGAAATTCCTGACCTTTGTTTCAAATCTACTTTTCAGTTTTATAATTTTCCTCATATAGGTCTCGAACATTTCTTGCTAAGTATACTATTTTTATCATTATTAGATTTGATAGATATAGATAAAGATGTAAACATAGGGTATAGATAGATAGATAGATAGCAAATAACTAATTTAGTGACTTTTTCACCTACAATCATGTATTGTATTTCATGCCTGTATTTCATGTTCCTATGCCCTTCTGTCCACAGTATCACACTACTTTTTATATCACTGGCTTTTTCAGAGGGCATGTTGCTGCTGCTGCTGCGTCACTTCAGTCGTGTCCGACTCTGTGTGACCCCATAGACGGCAACCCACCAGGCTCCCCCGTCCCTGGGATTCTCCAGACAAGAACACTGGAGTGGGTTGCCATTTCCTTCTCCAATGCATGAAACTGAAAAGTGAAAGTGAGGTCACTCGGTCATGTCTGACTCTTAGCGACCCCATGGACTACAGCCCACCAGGCTCCTCCATCCATGGGATTTTCCAGGCAAGAGCACTGGAGAGGGGTGCCATTGCCTTCTCCAGAGGGCATGTTAACCAACCACAAAAACAATACTTGTAGAAAGTGAATTGTTCAGCAACACAATGTGTGCGTGTGCTAAGTCGTTTCGATCATGCCCAACTCTTTGACACACCGTGGGCTGTGGCCTTCCAGGCTCCTCTGTCCATGGGACTCTCCAGGCAAGAATACTGGAGTGGGTAGTCATTCCCTTCTCCAGGCAATCTTCCCAATTCAGGGATCGAACCCAGGTCTCCCACATCACAGGTAGATTCTTTACCGTCTGAGCCACCAGGGAAGCCCCAGCAACACAGTAACAAATACAGATTCCTTAAATTTCAGTACCTTCTCTAGTTCTTTTTTTCCCCCCCGGCTATACATCTTGTGGTATCTTAGTTCCCTAACCAGGGGTCAAACAAGTGCTCCCTACAATGAAAGTTTGGAGTCTTCACCACTGGATCACGAGGGAAGTCCCTCTAGTTCTTAAATGAAGGGTCAAGATGCATATTTGTAATATAAGGCGGCACAACACAAACTATATGTTCTTCATCAAATTATTATCCATTATATTATCAGAAACCTTAAATATAATTAGGAGATGCATCTCAATATGCTGAATATTTTTTAGTGAAGAATTGGGATTTTGGTAACCTTAATAGCACAAATTTACAATGTTGACCAAATTAACTATGACTTGACTGTTATTTTACCAAATAAATAAAATTTTCAACTGGCTAACTTGAGAATTTCTTCTTAATGTGTGTGTGTGTGTGTGTGTGTGTGTGTGTTTCACTACAGATTAAATTCCCATACCTCCTATTCTGATATTTAGTGACTGAAAATGATTTGCTGGGGGGCTTCCTTGGCAGCAGTCCAGTGCAAACAATCTAGAGAGCTACAGTTCTACATTAAAAACAGGCTAAATTAATCTTAATTATCCTTTGGCTGATCCTCCTGGCTTCAAACTGATTCATTAGTGCCCACATATACAGTACAACAAAGTAAAGAATTTTTTTTCTCTTAAAGATTTTATTTCCCAAACTCTCTTTTTATTTAAAAACAGGTTGCCACCACAGCATAGTAGATTGCATTGCTGTCCCCAGTCCTCTGCTGTTCTGGTGTCAACACGCTTGTCTTGGCTTCATTGTGCTGGAGTGAGCTTTCTCATCCCTTGACCTTAATCAGCGGCTTATGACAAGAAATGGCAAAATACCATTTCTGAACCTAGAACTTAAGAAGCCTTACGTGATTCTTTTTGCCCTCTTGCAGCTCCGCTATTGCCATAAGAAAAGATACATCCCAACTTGCTCAAATTCTCACGCTCAATTATGGTTCCAATCACCAATTCCAATGTGTGTTGGGAAGAGGTGGGGGAGTTTCCCACACCGCCAAGCGGTTCATAGGCCCCATTTGAATGTCCTACCATTCGACTCAGTTCTGACACTTATCTACCCAGAGACAGCATCTGAGTCTCTAGATGAAGACTGCCCCCACCCCGTTCAGATGCCAGTAACAAGTCCAGGCTGTGACCTTGCTTCTGACGGACTGGCTAGAGACTGTAGGTTCTAAGAGACCCTTTCTTGGGTTCTATTAATTTTCTGAAGCAGCTCACAGAGTTCAAAGAAACATTTGACTTGCTGGATCACTGGTTTATTATAAGAGATTTTCACTCGGGAATAGCCAGATGGAAGAGCTGCCCAGGGCGAGGTGCAGTATGAAGATGAGGAGGGTGACCGGCAAAGGGTGAGGAGCTTTGATGTCCTGTCCAGGTGCCACTCTCCCTGCTTCTCCAGCTGTTCACCAGCTCAGAGGCTCTCCAAATCCCACCTCTTTGGTTTTTGGAGAAGGAAATGGCAGCCCTCTCCAGTATTCTTGCCTGGAAAATCCCATGGATGGAGGAACCTCGTAGGCTACAGTCCATGGGGTCACAAAGAGTCGGACACGACTGAGCAACTTCACTTTCTTTCTTTCTTATTACACAGACATGGCTGATTCAATCATTGGCCTCAGCCTCTCTCCTTTACCTGAAGGTCAGGAAGTGGCACTAAAAATTCCAACCCTGTAATCACATTACGCTCAAGGCAACCAGCCCCCATCCTTAGGTATGGCCGCTTGTCATCTCATTAACATGACAAAAGACACCTTTATCTCCCTCATCACATAGAAAATTCCAAGGGCTTTAAGAGCTCTGGGCCAGAAATGGGAATGAAGATCAAATATACACTTCTTATTACAGATCACAAAATCACACTAATGCACGAGGACAAGGAGAATAGGAAACGTAAGCAAGAGTTGCCCCCGCTGCCTCACAGATCTGCAGTGCAGAAGAGAGCTGTCCCAGGTGCCCCGCATGAAGAACACCACGTAAAGAGGCCCCAGCTACAGCAGGAGGGCTTCACTCGACCCACAGACTCACAAGGTTATGAACTGATGGTTCCATAAATCCTTGAAAGTTAGAGCTGTTTGTCACACAGCAGTAAATGGCTAACTCAGCAATTAGTCACATCTGCACACCAAATTCTGACTTAGAGTCTTGGGCTTTTCTTTTTCTTTCACCCTCTAATTCACTCAGTCGTAACCTCTATAATGTTTCGGCGGTGTCACATTCTTTCCATTTTCTCTATCATTGCTCTCTTCATGCCTTATCATCACATATCTGAATTATTGCAATGATCTTCATACTGGCCTTTGATTTCCTTTCTCTTGAATCCATCTTTCTCAGAGATACCAAAGTAGTATTTTGTTTGTTTTGTTCTGCAAATTACAGATCTGATCATGTCCACTCTTTGCTCGGAAACCTTAGAGTAATGCCTGCTAAATCACAGTACTTTTTCCTCACCTTTTTCATAATGGATTATAGTCACAAGTTTTCCTATGGTATCTAAAGAGGGACTGAATGTGAATGTTCGCAACAGCCCTTCTCCAACAGCACAAACTGTCTCCCTCTTAGCCTTGTGCTGGATGATTGGTCATTGTGCAAATACAACTCTATAACCAAAATCAGGCTTCTATCTCTCCAATTTTACCTTCTATTATTTTTCCTCTACCTCTGCTGAATCTATTATGTTTGCCTCACTGAACTAGCTGCCTTATTCCCAGACAGGCTTTTGGTCTCTACAGTAGTGCTCAGCCCTCTGGGCCTCAAGGTCAAGCTGAAAAATTTCTCTTTGCAAAGATTTGTTTAACATCTTCTTCCACTCCTACTCCAAGGTGCCACTATTCTGGGTGTCAACAGAACTGCAGTCTTATCATATGGATATTGCATTTATTTGTATCATCGTATTTCTTGCAGAAGTGTCTCCTACTTAGAAGAATGAACCTTGTCCTACTCACCAGGGCTAGCACAGCACTTGACCCTTCGTAGGCATAGTACTGAAATGATAGATAAACTACTCCTACAAAACCATCCAAGTGATACTTGAAAGTCTGTGGTGCAAGGTTTTCCTGCTAAATAAGCTTGAATAGGATTTATTTTATTTTCTTATTAAAAATTCTTTTCAACTTGAAATTATTTAGAAATCAGAGACTTGATGAAGCTCCAGGGATACTCTCATGGAGGAGTATAATTTGTCAAATTAAATGAGTTTTCAAGGTAGATTTTACACATGCTAATTAATAACATTTGAAGGAATGCCTGATTTAATAAGACTATTGCACATGCAAAAGTGTTTTAATAAATTAAAGTCAGAGAAAACTGATACCAAAAATGTGAATGCAATTATCATTTGACCATTCTTATCCCAAAGTTATAAGTATTCAACAGGTTATTTATGCAACAGAATGAAGAAATTAATTTTCAGCTTTGGAATTATTATATAATCACTTCTAACAAATAGGGGCTTCTCTGGTGGCTCAGACGGTAAAGCGTCTGCCTGCAATGTGGGACCCAGGTTCAATCCCTGGGTTGGGAAGATCCCCTGGAGAAGAAAATGTCAACCCACTCCAGTACTCTTGCCTGGAAAATTCCAAGGACTGAGGGGCCTGGTAGGCTATGGTTCATGGGGTCACAAAGAGTCAGACATGACTGAGTGACTTCACTTTCATTTTCTAACAAATACAGGCATTATATTTGTATAATGTACATATTACATTACTATAGTATATATTACATATATATTATAACAAATTTATTTGAAAAAGGAAAGAAATAGATGTATCATTTAATACGTTAAATATAAAATAAGCTCACTATTGAATACATATGTGAGCCTATAGGTACTAATTATACAAGATGTAATAGTAAAGCTTGCAAACAGCAAAAAGTACTACGTGTTCAGTTATCACCATAGTTAATGGTTCAGAAAACAGAGCACAAGATCTCTCAACATGGTTTATGCTCTCCACATCACTGTTCTACCTTGACAGATGATCCTATTCCTTAACTCAAAGTTTCAGAATCCTGCTTTTCATCTCGTGATAAATTTGAAGATAAAGTATTGTCTCTTAGATGGAGAATTTGTGAATTAAATTTGAGGTTCTGGGTATAATGAGAGCCCACTGGAGGCTTGAAAATTCACATAAGGGCAGAACCAAGAGAATAAGATCAAGTTCATATCTCTAACTGCTCCTGGGAAGTTAGGAAGAAAGGAAAGTTTTAAACAAAGTCATCTATTATGAGCACCTGTTTTTTCTGAATCACTTGCATTTTTCTCTCTTGCTTAAAAGAAAAGTGTAAATTTCTAACAACAGGTCTTCAGTTCCTAGAAAAGTGTTTTCCCAAGTGATGTGCACAGAACAATCCACAATGGCAGAAAAATAAAACACTAAAGATTCTTTATATGTATATGTTATCTTATCGTCTTTAGTTCAAATGCTCTATTATCACCTGTTCGCAGTATATGCATATATTTTTTCACACTATAATGAGCATTTTTTCCCTAAAAAAATAAAAATATATTGGAATATATCACTGTAGATTATTTTTATGTACAACACAAAATCCCAAAATTTTGGAAGGAATACACAATATAAATCAGTTAGGTTTGGAAACAATTATAAACTTCAAATTTACACATTTTTAATGTACAAAAAAGAATTTCATTAAGATTTACTGTAGACACATATGACTCTCAGCAAAGCCCTCTCTTGATGCCTCTCCTTAGTCCTTTGATTCAGAAGATCAAGTGTCACATTTATTATACAACATATACTCTGGAAGACTGCAAGAAGACTCGGAGCTTGTTTCTAAAGCATACTGAAACATACGGAAGTCTCAGGACGCACAAGTAAGCTGGTTTAAAGACCATATTACTTAGTACTAACTGAACAAATCCTCACAAAAACGGATAAGTGGCTTCTTCGCAAAAGCACAAGGAAAAACAAGTAACTGGCGATTTTGGTATTTTGCCAAAATTAAGACACTGGCAGAGTTAATATTGTTTTACCCCTGGCATGATCATACTATCTGTTCCATACCAACATATAGACAATGGCCACGTAAGCAAATATGAGAAGAGAAAAACTGGATATCCCAAATTATGGATAGATTATTTAATGAGTGTCACAAATCCATATTACTAAGGAGGAACTGTGCCCTAAAGTTATATTACATCCTAAGATATTACGCTTTTACTGGCTCACTGAATACTTTCCTAATTTATAAATTATATCTTTCAAAATGTATATAATTACATACATGAATAAATAAATATGTGTAAATAAATGGTTATGATTACATAAATAGTATGCCTCAAACTATATTTATTACTGGGAATACATGCTTTAATTCTTAATAGATAAGAGTGAGTAATTAAAAATTTGAATACTAGAACTCTAGAGAATATAAAACTCTGCTTTAATGTTCTTTAAAGAACTGTTATGTGAGTAGTTACCTTTATAAACCATATTAACTGTGTGACGGATAGAATATTCGATGCTGTTGCTATTGTTCAGTTGCTAAGCCCTGTCTGACTCTTTGCGACCCCATGGACCGTAGCACACCAGGCTCCTCTGTCCTCCACTGTCTCTCAGCATGCCTACATGCTAAGTCACTTCACTCATGTTTAACTCTTTACAACACTATGAACTATAGCCCAGCAAGCTCCTCTATCCATGGGATTCTCCAAGCAAGAATACTGGAGTGGGTTACCATGCCTTTCTCACTGTTTCTTGGGGTGTGCTCAAATTCCTGTCCATTGAATCAGTGGTACTATCTCTTCCTCTACCACCCCTTCTCCTTTTGCCTTCAATCTTTCCCAGAATCAAGGTCTTTTCCAGTGAGTCAGCTCTTCATACTTTATCACTGGGGAAGGAAATGGCAATCCACTCCAGTATTCTTGCCTGGAGAATCCCATGGACAGAGGAGCCTGGTGGGCCATGGTCCATGGGGTCGCAGAGTGGGACACAACTGAACTGACTAAGCAGGCAGCTCTTTGCATCAAGTGGCCAAAGGATCGAAGCTTCAGCTTCAGCATTACTCCTTCCAATGAATATTTAAGACTGATTTCCTTAAGGATTTATTGGTTTGATCTCCTTGCAGTCCAAGTGACTCTCAAGAGTCTTCTCCAGCACCACAATTCAAAAGCATCACTTCTTTGGCACTCAGCCTTCTTTATGGACCAACTCTTACATCTGTTTATGACTACTAAAGAAACCATAACTTTGACTATACAGACATTTGTCTGCAAAGTGAGGTCTCTTTTTTTTAATACATGTCTAAGATTGTTATCGCTTTCCTTCCAAGAAGCAAGCATCTTTTAATTTCACAGTCGTAGTCAGCATCCATAGTGATTTTGGAGCCCAAGAAAATAACATCTGTCACTGTTTCCACTTTTTCCCCTTCTATTTACCATGAAGTGATGGGGCTGGGTGCCATGATCTTAGTTTTCTAATGTTCAGTTTCAAGTCAGCTCTCTCACTCTCCTCTTTGATCCTTTTCAAGAGGCTCTTTGGTTCCTCTAGAGTCATCTCATCTGCTTATCTAAGGTTGCTGACATTTCTCCTGGGCGATCTTGATTCCAGTTTGTGATTCATTCAGCCTGATATTTTGCATGATGTACTCTGCATAGAAGTTAAATAAGCAGGGTGACAATATACATCTGGGTCATTGTTGTTCAGTCGCTCAATCGTGTCTGACTCTTGGTGACCCCATGGACTTCAGCATGTTAGGCTTCCCTGTCTTTCACCATCTCCTGGAGCACTGGACTTTACTTTCACCACCAGACACATTCACAACTGAGCATTTTTCCTGCTTTAGCCCAGCCACCTCATTCTTTCTGAAACTATTAGTAATTTTTCCTCTGCTCTTTCCTAGTAATATATTGGACACTTTCTGACCTGAGGAGCTCATCTTCTGGTGTCATATCTTTCTGTCCTTTCATACTATACAAGGGGCTCTCCAGGCAAAAATACTGGGCTGGATTGCTAGTTCCTTCTCCAAGAATGTTGGAATATAGTGCTCTTTGTTTTTAATAGTTTTTATCTTACATAGCAGCTCTAAAAAGTTTATTTTTTGACTTCGCTTATTTCTTTATTGGCTGTGCTGGATTTTCATTTCTGCATGGTCTTTTCTTTAGCTGTGGCGAGCAGGAGCTACTCTCTACTTGCAGTGCACAGGCTTCTCATTGCAGTGGCCTTTCTTGACACTGAGCACAGGCTCTAGAAGTCACTGCCTTCAGTAGCTGCACCACGAGGGCTCAGCAGTTGTGGGTCCTGGACTCTAGAACATAGGCTCAATAGTTGTGCACAGACTTAGCTGCTCTGTGGCGTGTGGAGTGTTCCCAGCCTAGAGATCAAACCTGTCTCTTCGGCACTGGCAGGTTCCCAGCCTAGAGATCGAACCTGTGTCTTCAGCATTGGCAGATGGATTCTTTACCACTGAGCCACCAGGGGAGCCTCTATACTACTCTTTTGATTTCAACTGGAACTCAGCTTATTTATCTTTGGCACTCAGTTTTTCTGTGGGGTTGACTAGGTCCTCTAGAAGCCCAACTCACCTGCACTGAAACCTACAAAAACATAGTAATATTGACAGATATCATTTATAACTCTTGACCTCTAAGAACTAACAGTCAAGTCAGTTAATAGGAAAAAAGCATAATTAGCATTTAAATGTTAATCTTTTAAACATCATTTTATACACTAAGGAAAAAATTTTAAGTAAGATATAAGAATAGAATTGAATTAAATTGCCAGACCTCAATTGATCATTTTCAATTTTTTAAAAACCAGAAATTATAATGACACCTACCTTTTTATTTCATATGAAATTAATATATTAATAAAATAGTACATAGATTTTTTCTTCTCTTGAAAAACATTAGGACTAAGTTTTTACTGCTAAATCATTAACTTTTAAAAGATAATGATATAAATGAATATTATTTAGGAATAGTGAAAAATTACTGGCCCAGAAAATGAAATTAATTTTAAACTGTCCTATTAAAGAATGCAATTTTACATCAAAATAAATGTTTTCTTAAAACGTTGTTTGTGAAGCACTCTCTATAAATAAATTTTAATTTTTTTCTTCAGTTGAGGAATCATTTGTTCAACAAACTAAAATAAGGGCATGATAAACATCTCAATAATACTTTTAGCAAATGTGTACACTTTCTAGATGCTTTTTATGTTACCAAATCCTTCATGGCCCACCTAAAATCAACTTCTTTGTGGTCATAAATCATTTCTAGTTTGAGTGCAGATATTTTTCACTCCTACATGTAGCCTGTTCTACTCTAGTGGGAAACTTCTCATAATGTTTCCAGTGTGTGTTTTTATTCTGTGTTATGTGCATATGTAATATGGGGCATGAAGTACAGTAAGGGAAAATGAAGTGAAGACATACTCTTATATCAACAACCTTTTCTTGAAGTACTGGCAATTAGTACCAAAGATTACATCAGCTTCATAAAATTCAGACAGTTAAAGAAAAGCACAATATACAATGAGCCACATTACTGAAGGAACCAGTCATAAGTTAGAGAGAGCAGTTAATTCTTTATGATTTAAAATTTGAGTGTTCCTTAGTGGAACATTCCTGCATTTCTTGGCCTCCTTCTTTTATTTAGAAGTCCAAATTTGGTTGCTTCACTGCCTATTAGAATCTAAGGGAGAGAGTAGGAAAAGAAAGTAAAGGAAGTAAAATTCGTATCAGTAAAAGTACCTGTTAGCAATTCTCATTTAAAATTGGGTAAGAAGAGACATTGAAATAATTTGCTAAACTGAGATTTAGGTTTTATCTCATTGCCCAGGATGATGCAATTTTTACTCTCAAATAAAGAAATCAGGCTTTCTTAGTTTGTTGTTATCTGTTGGGATTATAGAAGGAAACGCTTTGTATTAATCACAAAATAAATGTATGCTTGCCTCCAAGAGGTCATCAGATGAGGATGAGGGACCAAGTTTGCAGGTCCAGACAGGACACAGAGGCTCCTCTGTGTCAACCACTTTATGCTAACACCAATTAAGACTTGATCAAGAATAAGCTTCCCTGGTGTCTCAGACAGCAAAGAATCTACCAGCAATTCAGGAGACCTGAGTTTGATCCCTGGGTCGGGAAAATCCCTGGGCTACCCACTCTCATTGTGACACTACAGTCAAGTAGACACAGAAAAAGCACACTGAACACTTCTGATTTAGATAGAGTTCCACGAGGTGCCCAACGCTGTCCCTCATTCTCCTTCATCCTCCTTGCTTCATTTTTCTCTGTGATATTTAATCCCATCTGCTTTACTTAGTTTTTCCTTTGTTTTTAGTTCGCCTCCCCCTCTAAAATGTAATATTCAGGAGGGTAGTGATGTTTGTCTTCATACTCACTGCTGTATCTCCTGCTCCAGTACAGGGCCCAGCATATCAGTTCAGTTCAGTTCAGTCGCTCAGTCGTGTCCGACTCTTTGTGACCCCATGAATCACAGCACGCCAGGCCTCCCTGTCCATCACCAACTCCCGGAGTTCACTCAGACTCATGTCCATCGAGTCGGTGATGCCATCCAGCCATCTCATCCTCTGTCATCCACTTCTCCTCCTGCCCCTAATCCCTCCCAGCATCAGAGTCTCTTCCAATGAGTCAACTCTTCACATAAGGTGGCCAAAGTACTGGAGTTTCAGCTTCAGCATCATTCCCTCCAAAGAAATCCCAGGGCTGATCACCTTCAGAATGGACTGGTTGGATCTCCTTGCAGTCCAAGGGACTCTCAAGAGCCTTCTCCAACACCACAGTTCAAAAGCATCAATTCTTTGGTGCTCAGCCTTCTTCACAGTCCAACTCTCACATCCATACATGACCACAGGAAAAACCATAGCCTTGACTAGATGAACCTTTGTTGGCAAAGTAATGTCTCTGCTTTTGAATATGCTATCTAGGTTGGTCATAACTTTCCTTCCAAGGAGTAAGCGTCTTTTAATTTCACGGCTGCAGTCACCATCTGCAGTCATTTGGGAGCCCCCCAAAATAAAGTCTGACACTGTTTCCACTGTTTCCCCATCTATTTCCCATGAAGTGATGGGGACCAGATGCCATGATCTTCGTTTTCTGAATGTTGAGCTTTAAGCCAACTTTTTCACTCTCCTCTTTCACTTTCATCAAGAGGCTTTTTAGTTCCTCTTCACTTTCTGACATAAGGGTGGTGTCATCTGCAATGTGAGGTTATTGATATTTCTCCCAGCAATCTTGATTCCAGCTTGTGCTTCTTCCAGCCCAGCGTTTCTCATAATGTACTCTGCATATAAGTTAAATAAGCAGGGTGACAATATACAGCCTTGACATACTCCTTTTCCTATTTGGAACCAGTCTGTTGTTCCATGTCCAGTTCTAACTGTTGCTTCCTGACCTGCATACAGATTTCTCAAGAGGCAGGTCAGATGGTCTGCTATTCCCATCTCTTTCAGAATTTTCCACAGTTTACATATAGTAGTTACTAAATAAATATCTGTCAAGTGTAAATGACACCTGCTGTCCGCTTCTTTGCCTATGAGGCCAGAAATATACAGCTGCCACACTGACACCACAGGTGTCATCCAAGTGCCTTCCCTACCGCTGCAGTTTGCAGAAGTTTAGCAGACAGGAAACACTGGGTGGGGAGCTCACCCCCTTCCTACTTCCTCAAACCTCAGTAAAAACGGCCTGGGAAAACGAAGCCAAGCTACAGTTTCTAAAATAAAGTAGAAAACATAAATGTCTACTTGTTCTTGAAAATGTTAGTCACTCAGTCGTGTCCAGCTCTTTGCAACCCCATGGATGGTAGCCCACCAGGCTCCTCCGTCCATGGAATTCTCCAGGCAAGAATACTAGAGTGGACAACTCAGGGATATGCCCAACCCAGGGATCAAACCTAGGTCTTCTGAATTGCTGGCAGGTTCTTTGCTGTCTAAGCCACCAGGGAAGATTATTCTTGACCAAGTCTTAACTGGTGTTAGCTTGAAGTTGTTGACACAGAGAAACCAAAGAACTTTGATAAAGGCTTGGCAACCCAAACACAACACTGAAAGCTCAAGATGGTGCCTTGGCTTCCCACTGCCATCGCTTCCAATCCAAACAGAGGTGCCGTCTCACAGTGCTTTCCACGCTGGAGGCACAGCTACCTTTAACGGCTAAAGCCACAGCTACCCTTGAAAGACATTAAGGTTGTCGAAGTCACTGTGCCTACCCATCACACTGTACCATCTTGTTTATTCTCATAACACTGCTGAGTTGAGTGTTTCTGTCAATTTCAGCTGAGAAAACCGATGTTTCGAGAAGGTGATTGGAGCTACAGTTTCCAGTGAAACTGCTTCTCCTCTCACATCCTACTCTGGGGTCTCAACTGCTTACAGCTCCTAAATGCTAAGTTCTGTTATTCTTCCCACTTTTCAGAGGGAAATCAAGCCCCACAAAGCTCAAATGGTTTACTCAGAACAACAGAGTGGACGGGAAAGAGCTGAGATTCCAAATTCACACTCGTAACCACCTCACTGCACTGCTTCCTACTGTCTCCTCATGCAGAAGCTGACAAAAAGAATGCAACATACACTTATACAGCATATTAATATTACAAAACCTTCTCACACATTATCCCATTCAATTTGAGCAGAGATTAAAATATATATAAAATGATTATGCAAGCAACCCCAGACTTAATGTCTCAGAGAATAAACAGAAAAGGCAGCTAAAGTGATGGTGACTATTTCCCTCCTTCCGTTGAACTGGCAGAAGCTGGAGACCATTGTGAATCAACTGGGAGACCTCTCCAATACCTCTTTATTTTCTCTCAGCTTTCTGGCAGTTTTACATTCATAGTTGATCCATTGCCTCCTGAGTTCTGGATAAAATGCGATTTAATTAGGAAATTTCCATACACACTCACTCTCTCTCTCTACATTGAATTATACTAGGTTAGATCCAGGAAATATCAAGTGCCAATGAAAAAGCACTTTGTCTTAAGATTATGTGTGTGTGTGTGTGTGTGACTTTTTAGCTGGTGTTTTTCATAAGTGTCAAAATACTGGATACATATATATGTATGGATGATTCTTTTTGCTGTTTGCCTGAAACTGCCACGACACCGTTAAGCAACTGTGCCTCAATACAAAATTAAAAATTAAAAAAATATAGACGTGTCAAAATAATCTCTTCCTGTAGCATAGAAGTATCTGATTTTTCATAGACTGGGTAATAAGATTGGTGGAGCTAGGGTTTATGCTCATAATTACAGCCCTGGGATTCACCTTTCACAGAGGCAGTATGCAACCCTAAGTATTAAATCAAGGCTACAGGAAGTCCCTTGCTATGAAGAGGGGTTCCAAATGCTCAAAAAAAAAAAAAAAATCTCTTGGTAGCTGAAGCCCATTTGCCAAAACCAAGAGCCTTGAGCTGGGGCAGCACTTGGTCCTTCTCCCCTGTATGTGCATCTCTGCATACAGTTGTGTTATGTACACAATTGTGTTATTGTGTTATGTGCAATTGTGTTATGATCAACAGATGCTGCTTAGCAAATGATTTTGGGGTCTATTTGGTATAAGTCTGAGCAGGAAGACAGTTGCTGCAAGGCAGACAGTGCTAAGCCTACTGAAGAGATCCTTGGGACAGGAACAAAAAACATCTAGTGGGTCCAGGCCCCCATGGACACTGACTGGAGTCTAGTGAGGCTTCCGGAATCAATCTTACAGGCACTGGATGTCTGACAGAGGAGGGCACATGTTTGAAAAGGAGTAACCCCTGTTACTAAGTTGCCAGGGTGGTTATCAAAGAACAAAGACATAAGAATTTTGCCTCTAGGAAGTCAGACCTTGGTTGCAATCACCTGTGAGGTGTCTGTTGTGGTACTTTTGCATGGGGATTACCACCTGGTGCTTCTTATATTTCACTTCCCTGCAACTCTACCCCCGCCTTGTCATTGTAATACCCAGAGCACATCAACCTCTCTTTGCTCCTTGACCTTTTCATGCCCTGATTTCCCTCTATGAAATGCCCTTTTCCACCCCATTCATACCCCTGAGTCAAGCTAATTCATCCTACAGGTATTTGCTTTGAGATCATTTCCTTGATAAAGCCTCTGCAGACCACATGACACCCACACCAAGGGAAGGAAATTACTTGTGTTCTGTTTTCTAATTATCTGTCTGGTGTCTCTCTCCACCACTCAGCTCTAACTGAGGGACTGTGTCATGTTTACTACTGCTTCATCAGAGTTCAACATGGAACCCTCCTACACTGCTGGTGGAAGTGTGAATTGGTACAACCACTATGGAGAACGGTATAGAAATTCCTGAAAAACCTAAAAATAGAGCTACCTTATGATCCAAAAATCCCACTCCTGAGCATATATCCAGAGAAAACAAATTCAAAGAAATACATACACCCCCAATGTTCATTTATAATTGCTAAGACAATAGAAGCAGCCTATATGTCCATTGACAGGTGAATGGATAAAAAAGCTGTCAATGTATGGCAAAACCAATACAATATTGTAAAGTAAAAAAAATAAAAATAAAAAAGATGTGATATGTATGCATATATAAATATATATAAAATCACTTATATGTGAAATCTAAAAAAAATACAAAAAAATAATTTGCAAACAGCAATAGACTCTCACAGACATAGATAACAAACATGATTCCCAGAGAAGATAGGGACTAGGAGAGGGAGAGATAAATTAGGAGTTTGGAATTAACATATACTCACTACTATAAATGGGCTTCCCTGGTGGCTCAGAGGTTAAAGCATCTGCCTGCAATGTGGGAGACCTGGGTTCGATCCCTGGGTCAGGAAGATCCCCTGGAGAAGGAAATGGCAATCCACTCCAGTATTCTTGCCTGGAGAATCCCATGGGCAGAGGAGCCTGGTGGGCTACGGTCCACGGGGTCACAAAGAGTCGGACACGACTGAGTGACTTCACTTTCTTTCACTACTATAAATAAAACAGGTAAATACCAATTACCTATTACATCATACAGAGAACCACACTCAATGTTTTGTAGTTACCTATAATGGAAAAGAATTTGAAAAAGAGTATTTCTATATATATATATATAAGTATGTAGATATACATCTGAATCACTTTGTTGCAACTTGAAACTAATACAACATTGTAAATTAACTATTCTTCAATTAAAAAAAAAACATGATGCTGGCACATAGTAGTAATTCAACAAATACTTAAAGGACAAATGAATAAATAAAGAGAAAACTTTCATAACATGTATCATTACTTTAAACAAAAAATCAGCTGATGAACTCCATGTGGTTGAAGCAGATATATATATATATATATATCTTTTGAAGTCTAAACTCAGAGCAGTTAAGGCTGAAATCTCCCTACAGTTAGAAAATCAGCAATGACACCAGGAACAATCAGTCTGAGGTAAACCATAGTAAAAAGCTAAACTGGGAAATGCAAGTTGGAGGGGAAAAAACAGGTTTATGGACAAAGAAATGTATTCAAACATTTAAAAAACAAAACTTTAGGCTTATTATGAAGAACTTTATTAACAACAGGAAAGAATTATAATAGATACTCTATACTAACATACATATCTAAATACAATTATTCTTATGTTGACAGTACTTGAAATAAATGAACATTTTTATCCCATTATCAAAAAATAGTTTTGTGTTCTCTACACTGCCAAGTGGAAATGATCACTTTCAGTTCAGTTCAGATCAGTCACTCAGTTGTGTCCGATGCTTTGCAACCCTACGGACTGCAGCACACCAGATTTCGTGTTCATCACCAAACTCCTGGAGCTTACTCAAACTCATGTCCATTGAGTTGGTGATGTCATCCAACCATCTCATCCTCTGTCATCTCCTTCTCTTCCTGCCTTCAATCTTTCCCAACATCAGGGTCCTTTCCAGTGAGTCCATTCTTCGCAACAGGTGGCCAAAGTATTGGAGCTTCAGCTTCAGTTCTTCCAATGAATATTCAGGACAGATTTCCTTTAGGATGGACTGGTTTGATCTCCTTGCAGTCCAAGGGACGCTCAAGACTCTTCTCCAACACCACAGTTCAAAAGCATCAATTCTTCATCATTCAGCCTTCTTTATAGTCCAACTTTCACATCCATACATGACTACTGGAAAAACCATAGCTTTGACTAAACTGACCTTTGTCAGCAAAGTAATGTCTCTGAAGTTTAATATGCTGTCTAGGTTGGTCATAGCTCTTCTTCCAAGGAGCAAGTATCTTTTAATTTCATGGCTGCAGTCACCATCTGCAGTGATTTTGGAACCCCAAAAAAGTCTGCCCCTATTTCCATTGTTTCCCCATCTATTTGCCATGAAGTGATGGGACCAGATGCCATGATCTTAGTTTTCTAAATGTAGAGTTTTAAGCCATCTTTTTCACTCTCCTCTTTCACTTTAAATAAGAGGCTGTTTAGTTCATCTTTGCTTTCTGCCATAAGGGTGGTGTCATCTACATATCTGAGAATATTGATATTTCTCCTGGCAATCTTGATTTCAGCTTGTGCTTCATCCAGCCCAGTGTTTCTCATAATGTACTCTGCATATAGGTTAAATTAGCAGGGTGACAATATACAGCCTTCACGTACTCCTTTCCTGATTTGGAACCAGTCTGTTGTTCCATGTCCAGTTCTAACTGTTGCTTCCTGACCTGCATACAGATTTTCCAGGAGGCAGGTCAGGTGGTCTGGTATTCCCATCTCTTGAAGAATTTTCCACAGCTTGTTGTGATCCACACAGTCAAAGGCTTTGGCATAGTCAATAAAGCAGAAATAGATGTTTTTCTGGAACTCTCTTGCTTTTTCCAGGATCCAGCAGATGTTGGCAATTTGATCTCTGGTTCCTCTGCCTTTTCTAAATCCAGCTTGAACATCTGGAAGTTCATGGTTCGTGTACTGCTGAAGCCTGTCTTCGAGAGTTTTGAGCATTACTTTACTAGCGTGTGACATGAGTGCAATTGTGCGGTAGTTTGAACATTCTTCGGCATTGCCTTTCTTTGGGATTGGAATGAAAACTGACCTTTTCCAGTCCTGTGGCCACTGCTGAGTTTTCCAAATTTCCTGGCATATTGAGTGTAGCACTTTCATAGCATCATCTTTTAGGATTTGAAATAGCTAAGCTGGAATTCCATCACCTCCACTAGCTTTGTTCATAATGATGCTTCCTAAGGTCCACTTGACTTCACATTCCAGGATGTCTGGCTCTAGGTGAGTAATCACATCATCATGATTATCTGACCCGTGAAGATCTTTTTTGTATAGTTCTTCTGTGTATTCTTGCCATCTCTTCTTAATATCTTCTCCTTCTGTTAGGTCCATACCATTTCTGTCCTTTATTGAGCCCATCTTTGCACGAATGTTCATTTTTATCCCATTATCAAAAAATAATTTTGTGTTCTCTATATTTCTCTATCATTTTGCCTTTTCATACTGTTCGTGGGGTTCTCAAGGCAAGAATACTGAAGTGGTTTGCCATTCCCTTCTCCAGTGGACCACATTCTGTCAGACCTCTCCACCATGATCCGCCCGTCTTGGGTTGCCCCACAGGCATGTCTTAGTTTCATTGAGTTAGACAAGGCTGTGGTCCTAGTGTGATTAGATTGACTAGTTTTCTGTGAGTATGGTTTCAGTGTGTCTGCCCTCTGATGCCCTCTTGCAACACCTACCGTCTTATTTGGTTTTCTCTTACCTTGGGCATGGTGTATCTCTTCATGGCTGCTCCAGCAAAGCGCAGCCATTGCTCCTTACCCTGGACGAGGTGTATCTCCTCACTGCCACCCTTCCTGACCTTCAGGGTGGGATAGCTCCTCTAGGCCCTCCTGCGCCCGTGCAGCCACGGCTCTTTGGATGTGGGGTATCTCCTCCCGGCCGCCCCCCCTGACCTCGGACACGGGGTAGCTCTTCTCAGCTGTTCCTGCACCGTCACAGTCTGGTACTCTCAGCCGCTGCCCCTGACCTCGGAAGTGGGGTAACTCCTCTTGGCCTCCACCCTTCAGGCATGGGGTCCTCCGGGCTTCTGCCTCTGACCTTGGATGTGGGGTGGCTCCTCTTGGCCGCATTTAGCGGTTCCAAATAGGAAAAGGAGTACGTCAAGGCTGTATATTGTCACCTGTTTATTTAACTTATATGCAGAGTACATCATGAGAAACGCTGGGCTGGAAGAAACACAAGCTGGAATCAAGATTGCCGGGAGAAATAGCAATAACCTCAGATATGCAGATGACACCACCCTTATGGCAGAAAGTGAAGAGGAACTAAAAAGCCTCTTGATGAAAGTGAAAGAGGAGAGTGAAAAAGTTGGCTTAAAGCTCAACATTCAGACAACGAAGATCATGCCATCCGGTCCCACCACTTCATGGGAAATAGATGGGGAAGCAGTGGAAACAGTGTCAGGCTTTATTTTTCTGGGCTCCAAAATCACTACAGATGGTGACTGCAGCCATGAAATTAAAAGACGCTTACTCCTTGGAAGGAAAGTTATGACCAATCTAGATAGCATATTCAAAAGCAGAGACATTACTTTGCCAACAAAGGTCTGTCTAGTCAAGGCTATGGTTTTTCCTGTGGTCATGTATGGATATGAGAGTTGGACTGTGAAGAAGGCTGAGCACCGAAGGATTGATGCTTTTGAACTGTGGTGTTGGAGAAGGCTCTTGAGAGTCCCTTGGACTGCAAGGAGATACAACCAGTCCATTCTGAAGGCGATCAGCCCTGGGATTTCTTTGGAAGGAATGATGCTAAAGCTGAAACTCTAGTACTTTGGCCACCTCATGTGAAGAGTTGACTCATTGGAAGAGACTCTGATGCTGGGAGGGATTGGGGGCAAGAGGAGAAGGGGACGACAGAGGATGAGATGGCTGGATGGCATCACTGACTCAATGGACGTGAGTCTCAGTGAACTCCGGGAGTTGGTGATGGACAGGGAGGCCTGGCGTGCTGTGATTCATGGGGTCGCAAAGAGCTGGACACAACTGAGAGACTGATCTGATCTGATCTTTCTCTATAGTGCCAAGTAGAAATGATCACTTTACATTTTAAAAAATAAGAATTATGAAAGCCAAGTACATTCAACTGATAATATCTTTTTTTGTGAGCCAGTTTCTATGCTCTATTTAGACATCTCATTCACTCCCACTGACAGCTCTGTGAAATGGGTGTAACTATTACTTAGAAGATAAATAATTTCCCCTTAAACATTCAGTTGGTAAGTATTAGGACTCTGATTCAAGTTTAAGTGTTTCTGGTCCAAAGTCCATGTTCTTAATCACTGATCACTGCCCAAGCTGGCATATGTGTCACTAAAACATTTAGGTAAAGCAGGTAACCATGTCCTACTAAGTGGTATAAATATTTGTGTGAATCAGCCCTTATATGTTCAGAACATAAACATTGAATGTTCAAGGGCAATATTGTCTGACTCTTGAATTCTAAGCCAAGAAAATCAGTGGCAAAAGTTACCTTCTGGCCAAATAAGAGATGATTCATTTTGTTTTGACTGCTGCTTTGACTGAGAATCCCAATTCATGAAAGTAAATTAATGCAAATCATAGTCATGCACATTAAGAACTCATGAGATAACCTTAAGGGAAATCAAATTCTAATAATAGCTAAGAATTTTTTGTTAGGCTCTCTCAGAAAATGCCATGTTTAGTTCCCAATTCAATTTAATATTCTTTTTTAAAAATATGCTTGTACTGATCATTCTCTGATTAGTTTCTAGAAATATTTAAAATCTGAGGAATTGCATATTAATTAATTAATTGATTAATCTGAGGCATAATCATCTACTCAAGATGATTATTTGATTTTCCTTAGGTTTTTTAAGTATGCTATGTGTGACTAGCTTCCTAAAAGTAACACTGACCAAAAGAAAAATGAGGAACGTATATTCAGTCTCACTTCTTAATTCATCAGTTAAATTTAATAACATTAGGAAAGTCTAATATCTGATTTCCAGGGAACTAGATGTTCTTTTGTTTATTGTGATGTGATTTTTTGGAGTTCTAACTGGTTACCAAAGGAGATCCATGGTTAGCTTCATAGCTTGTGATCTCACCGATCTTCTACTTCTTTCTGCTCTCTGCAAAGAACTCTAAGATGAGTTAATTTCGTGAAACGTTATTGAATGCAATCAGAAAGAAGGATGCTTATGGGGAAAGGATTAATAATAATACCTCCTCCTATTTATATGTCAAGCTGTCAAAGTCAAAAATCATCCTCATCAAAGAATACAAATTGACTACTTAAGTAGCATGCACTGTGATGTGACTCAGAAGCTTATAAACCAAGTCTCTCCAGAGATTGTATTCTAAAACCAATAATATACAGTCTTTTAAAACTTTATAAATCTATCAGCTACTTTTATAAAAGCCTCCCAAAATATAGGTATAAGTGGTAGGCAGATAGTGAACAGAGTGAATTAATTAACTCAACATAGGACAAATTTAAATATGTTTTTTTTTAATTGGGTCATAAAATACAAGTCACAATAACATTTATATGGTTTTGTACAGTTCCACAGTGCTATCAAGAATATAATCTTAGTCTTGGAAGATTGCTATAGGCATTTATATCCCAACCATTAATATTTCTCTTCAACCCAAGGGTAATGTTCAGAAGTGTCTTAGGAAAGATCTCTGTCTGTTCAGGGGTTCACAGAATTCTACAGGCCCAGGACAACAGACAAAACATTTCTCAGGTATTGATGACACCTTTAGTTAAAATTAACCTGTGGAACATGCCTGTTGATGGAAACATTATTTCTTAGTTCCCGAGACACCAACAGGTGTTATCCTCTTCCAGCACACAAGAAACCTAATCTCAGGGTCCCTGTTGCTAAGAGTAAATGTGGCTTATTCATTTTGCTATAGTCTTCAACAACTTTCCATCCCATATTGGTGATACACAATGTATTGTGACACTTACTGCTAAGCAAAGATAATTTATTGACCCATGATCCTACAACTCTCTGGTTGTATGTTGAGCCTATACTGCCCTGTTAAGTCACAACCTTCAACAAATCTACATACGTCACTCTTTCTATAGTTAGAAGACAAAATTTTGTATAGTGAGAATACAAAAATATGAGACATACATCTCACATATATCATAAAACTACTTTATTGCCTCAAAAATGTAATTCCCCCAATACTTTCAAACACAGTCCCAAGTAGTCACAATAGTCTCACCCATTCAAAACCTAACAAGAACTCTACAAGGAAATGCATACAGCCATGCACAGACTTATGCTTTACCTAATTCTCTTGATCAGTAGCATGAGAGCAGGAGCCCTGTCTACCTGGCTTGCATATTGGTCTTCACACATTTCTGAGCACCTTGCAGGCTCTGATTTGTAGGCTTGCAAGAACTTCTACTGCCACCACTACCGCCATGACACTGTACCTTGAAGAATAATCGTGAAGTTACTGAGTTCACAGAGTCCAAGGAAGGGCAACATAAATGATCCCAAAATTCTCCTAACTGTGGATGAACCCAGTACTTATTTTTTTTTGCATGCCAGTTTGGATGTTCATAAGCGAACATTGGCCAGAAACTAGAAATGATCCTTTCCTATTGCTCTCTCTGCCTATGTCAATCATCACTTCATATTTCTGCCTTGTAACCTCTTTATAATATCCCTGAAACCACCCTACAGAAGAACCCAAATTATCTCCCCAAGCTTGTAAATGCCAAGCTTTGGTTACACCATATACCATTTATCTTCTCAGGAAATGGAAGAATCCCCCAGGGCCATATATTCACATATGCATGATAGAGGGGCAAACCTTCCAGGAGATCAATCCATATATCTGACTGCTTTGTAAGGGATTTACTAAGTGCAAAACAAATCATTCTTGGCGCCTGACTTTTGAAACATTTCTCTTTGTGTTTAGAGAGTGCAGTCACCCGGTCACTTGCATTCTGAGACATGAAGTTTTGCAGATGGTCTAGTGTGTACTCACTAAGAGGGTCTTACCCATTAACTCCTCAGCTCTAAACACATGCTGTTTCTGAGTCTGTTCTGGGCAATAATCTCATGGCCTAGCAATAGCCTAGTAGAATTAGTATTAGGTGCTTGACTTAGCACTAAAAGATTTAGAAATATATTAACAGAAGTTCTACTAAAATGGCCCATCTGCAGAGCCTGAATGTACAGGCTTTAAAGGGGAATAAACTCACAGTAAAAGAGCAGTGTTTGCAAAAGTGAAAGTAAGTTTCAGGAAATAACTTCTGCCTAGTATACTCTCTTGAGCTCTGTATCCCTATACTGTTTGTTTGGGTTTTTTTTTGTTTTTTTTTTAATAATTATGTGGTATCTTGTTTTTAATTGCAGTATAGTTAATGTTGATTTACAATTTTGTGTTAATTCCTGCTGCACAGTACAGAGATTCAGCTCTATATATGTATACATTCTTTTCTATATTCTTTTCCATTGTGATTTATCTCAAGACAGTCAATATAATTCCTTGTGCTATACAGTAGGACTTGCTGGTTTACCATTTCTATGCTGTTTTAAGTTCCTTGAGAACAGCCTCTGAGTTAAAAATTAGAGGCCAGTATTTTATTAGGGAGTACTCTCAGACAGATCAAAGAGTATGGAAAGCAGGATTCGGTAAAGGGAGAAACTGAATTTCAAAAGCGGTTGGAAATGAGATCTCAGCCAATCCCCTAAGGAAATCTGGGGCTGGGAGAAGCCTTCAGATTTGTCCACACTGCTGCAAGAGGGTCAGACATTTTACCCTTGCATTGCCCACTCACTGAAGGTGTGCTGCCCCTAGGGAGAAGGTATAACCTTAGACCAAATGGTAACCTTTGGCAGAGGTCAACTGCTGGGAAGGGACTCAGCTGTGGGTAGACTCAGCTCATGAGGCCACATCTTATTCTCATGTGTTGGAATATGCCAATATTCCTGAATGAGTGCCCTGTTCCAGAAGGGAGAGACCTGTGTCCACTACATCTGCCATACTTCTAGTCATCAATAACCAGTTAAGAAGCATACCCACCATTTTTTAAGTATCATAATGCAACTGATGTTGAAGCTGAAACTCCAATACTTTGGCCACCTGATGCGAAGAGCTGACTCATTTGAAAAGACCCTGATGCTGGGAAAGATTGAGGGCGGGAGGAGAAGGGGACAACAGAGGATGAGATGTTTGGATGGTGTCACCAACTCAATGGGCATGAGTTTGGGTAAACTCTAGGAGTTGGTGATGGACAGGGAGGCCTGACATGCTGCAGCCCATGGGGTTGCAAAGAGTAGGACATGACTGAGTGACTGAACTGAATGGCTTTCTTCCAAAATACAACAGGAAGAGAGAATTACCAGAAGAAAACTGGTATCCCTAAAGATACCACAGCCATTGCCTGAAGTTTTAAAAAGTCTTTGCCTAAGCAAAGAACCACAAACCAAATATACTGATCTATCACTGGAGAAATCATTGTTTAGATATTAATAAGGATCATCTTTAGTTTCTAAACATGCCTTCAAACTGAGAAAACGATGTGCAAATGAACTGCAGAGGTGTGTAAGTAGTTTGAATAACTCCTGGTGTTCCTTCAGAAAAGATTAGCCTATGGACTCTTATTTCACAGATCGAGAAGCAAAATTCCTTAGAGACTTTTTTCAATATGGAGCAACATTTTATTTAGTAAGATTACTCATAGTACTATAGGATGACACAGTTAAAACCCAAAACTCATAAAAGTTTGTAGGAATAAGGCACTTAGTTGGAACTTTGTTAGATCAAGCTGATTTTTAAATTTAGGCACTGAATGTACCATATTATATCTGCTGCTAACAGTGAAATACTTGAAACTGTCTATTAATGTTAGAGTCTTATATTATAAGCAGTATTTTTCAGGGAGGTATAATACACTTGCCATACAAAGGACACTAGTTTACTCCTCAAAATGGAAGGAGAGGATTCTTGTCAAAAGCGTCACTGCATCAGCTGTGTCCACGCTATTATCCTAACTTGACTATATATTTTAAAAGAGATTTACTTCTCCCATGAAGAATCTCTCAAGTCACAGCTACTTAAAAGTATCTTTTCAAGTTTTTAAAATCTGTAAATATTTCTTGAATACTCCTCTTGAATATTATGAAGATCTTGATGAAGTCACCGTTGGCAATAGTTCCAAAGTCAAAGACCAATGTCTTTACTAGATAATTACCCAGTGAAGTTATAAGTAAGAATTAGAATGTTGACCTCTAAACTCCAGGCCTGCATCAAGTTTCTTTCTTTATTCATTAGTTTGTAATTCACCAATAAGCTGTGAGACACCAACTAGGTGTTAACCTGCCCAGCCCTATTCGTGCTATGCTGTGGCTGTTCACCAGTGAAATGCAAGTAACCCAGAGAGGTCAGAAGTCAAACAGTTGAAGACATATTCATGTCTTCATCATTCCATAGTTTGAATAATCTTTAGAGATCATGAAATAGATCCAAGGGCAGAAAAGGCAGAAGCCGCTAATAATTAGGCCATATTTTTATCTCTTACTCTACACAGACAAATAGATGGGGAAAAAGTGGAAACAGTGAAAGATTTCAATTTCTTGGGCTCCAAAATCACTGCAGACAGTGACTGCAGCCACAAAACTAGAAGATGCTTTCTCCTTGGAAGAAAATCTTTGATAAACCTAGACAGCATATTAAAAAGCAGAGACTTCACTTTACCACCAAAGGTCCATCTAGTCAAAGCTATGATTTTTTCAGTAGTGTGTACAGATGTGAGACTTGGTCCACAGAAAAGGCCGAGCACTGAAGAACTGATGCTTTCTAATTGTGGTGCTGGAGAAGACTCTGGAGAGTCCCTTGGACTACAAAGAGATCAAACCAGTCAATCCTAAAAAAAAAAAAAAAAATCAGTCCTGAATATTCATTGGAAGGACTGATGCTGAAGCTGAAACTCCAATACTCTGGCCATCTGATGTGAAGAACTGGTTCATTGGAAAAGAGCCCAATGCTGGGAAAGATTGAGGGCAAGAGTAGGAGGCAACAGAAAATGAGATGTTTAGATGACATCACTGATTCAATGGACATGAGTTTGAGTAAGCTTAGGGAGATAGTGAAGGACATAAAAGCCTGGTGTGCTGCAGTCCATGGGGTCACAAAGAATCAGACACAATTTAGTGACTGAACAACCACTGCATGGCCACCTCTCCTTTAGCTCATCACTCAAGGAACAACTGTCTCTCTCCCTTGGCCCCATGCTATAACCCTTTCTAAACAGTGTCATTGATATCACTGATCAGCTAGATTCATCAGAAAGCACACCACTTCGAAACCAACCCCAACCCAGGTATTCCAGCAGTCCCAGGAGGAATATATGACAGAGAGAAATGAAACTGAAGATTAGCCCATTTCCAAGTAATGGAATTAGGGAGGGGAAGGAAGATGAAAAAGGAAAAAATAAAATCAATGTAGTTAAAACCATATAAACGACCCATGGAGCCACGTCACTTCAATATCCTCTGCTTCATTCAAACAAGCATGTTTGGCAAGTATGTGCTCTGTCAAAGGCTTTGTACTAGCTACTGAAGATACTAACTGTAAATTAGAAAGTACAGCTGGGCTATTAAAAATGAGTATATGGGCAAAAATACTGTGGTTGTTAAGCAGATGCCTACGTGATTCCATAAGTCTCTTTTTAACTTGCTAAATTTTATGTAAATATATGGCGATAATGAAGAGATGCCTGAGAGAGCTGGGACCCGAATCATGGCTCTTTGCCATAAAACAAAACCTTTTCTGTATTCCTTTATCTGCTCTTTGCAGAAATGAGGCTTTCCATCCAGGAAAGATAATGGGTGGCATCTGTTCTTTTCAGGAACTATTTAACAAAGATTTTGTTCAAATTCAGAAAAAATATAAATGCCCAGACTTATTCTAGTTTGTAGAAATTATACACTAACCCAAAATGCGAAGCATGATCAACTACAGTTAAGTTCTACCAACAAGAAAGGGTGTTTGTTAAGTAGTATCTTTAACATAAAAATAGGCAGCTTCAAATGTTCATGGAGCTATAAATCAATGCCCCTAAGACTTTGCTTAGGCAACTTGTTTTGGGTAGCTCTGTCCCTCTATTAGCTGCAGGTGCAAACTTCGCACCTGCAGCTAATTGCAGTCATAATTAGACCATTGTGGGAATGATTAGACACTTAATTTTGAGGATGCAAGTGACTGGCCCATAATTAGCACTGGCTAAAGTGTTTGTACCACATGAAGGGAGCCTGTGCCCAATTCAGTCAAACTTTTTTTTTTTCCATTGTGCACTTCTATTAATACATCCTCTGTTTTTCCTCTACAAACAGACAGAAATTAGGGGAAATAACTGGTCATGCAGTGGTAAAATATGTGTGATAAGAATAACCAAACTGAGTGAAAATGAAACTGTATTGACAAAGATACAAATAAGGTCAGTAGCAAATGTGTGAATATAAACCAGGCAAGAAACTCTGTTGAAAGAGTTTCTTCAAACAATGAATTCTTTAGTTGCGTCTTCCTTGCCAAGCTAACAGTTTATGACAATGGCACAGGAAGACCGCGGTGAGCTTGGAATCATTAGGTGGGTGTTTTTCACCTACGGTATGTTCATCCTCTTGAATGGAGAGGTTCTTAGGAATTGGTGTCAATACTGAAGTGACATCCAAATGGACTCTACTTCCAGACTCTGACCTTATCCCCCACCACTACCATTCCCTTGGGAACCCCCTCACTAGCCATCCATGTATTAAAAATAGAGAGATTACCTACTTAGGTATAAGAAAAGGTAGCTCTTTCAAGTTACCAGTTCAAAAGTGCCCAGAGTTAATTCAATAACCTAACTACAGGTTAGGCTTGAGAAAAGAAGATGTGTTTTTGAGGTGTTATTTTTATTTGATTCTTACAAAATAAAAGATTTTTCTTTGAAAAAATAGAAGTTTTTTGAGCATATTTTTTACAGTTTACTAAATGCTATATAAACCTTAATGTTCTGTTTCTTTATTGCTCTACTAGAAAAATACAACAGAGCCAAGGTCATATTATTATAGATAAAAATATCCTTTTCAGTGTAAGATAAAACAAATGCTCTTAACTTGCCTTCCTTATCATTTCATCTTCTTGAAAGACTTATATTTCATCCATCTATTGTTTAAAATATAACTATATCTTAAAATGGAAATTTCCTCATAAAAGTGTCATGCTCTTGCTCAAAGAGACAAGTTAGTCTAATATATTCTGCTGCAGACTTTTTTAACTAAATCATTAATTGGTTTCCAGAGTGCCTGAATTTACTGGCTGAAGTTTAAATGCACCCTTAAAATCAACTGAGAGGAAATATAAAAAATGTAGAGACTCTTTATCATTCCTTCAACTGCAAGACCACTTCTAAGTTAATGCTGTGCAGCATAACTGCTGGTTACATAAGTTCTGTCTATAAATTATTAAGTGCTGTAGACAGTAACACTAAAGCTTGTCCAAATGGAAAGATGCAGTGAAGTTCAGCCATTTCTATGACTACAAACTAGGGATCCCTCCTTTGTTATGGCCACTGCACACGTGTCAGGAGGATGCTGTCAGGGATTTCATATCACCCTGAACTGCAACCTTTGCATGGTACTATCTGCAACCAAGTGACCTGCTGCAGCTCATTAAAGTTAATGTAATGGATCATTCCCTTCTAATTGTGATCATCAGCAAATTAGACTCCTTTCTAGGCTAACCAGGCAGCAGGGAAGAATGTGACTGAGTAGAATGCCTGAATAACTTTGGTCTCAGCCACGTGCCTTTATTCAACACAAAGGAGAACAATGCACAGGATGAGGGGACACATACAGAAATCCCAACATCTGCTAGAATGTGCCTTATTCACATCACTGCAATGGAACCACAGAAAATGTAATGCTTTTTTCAGAGTTGCACCTCCATCCCAAAGCAGAGACAAGAGTAGAGAAAATGACACAAGTAATCCAAGTGAGGTTGCTATTTGGCTTATACTGCCATCACTGCCTTTTTCCTTCAGTTGACCTCTACCATTCTCATACATCAGAGGTATCACCCAAACACACTCTAATTGTAAATTCTTTGGAAAACCCAATTCTATTTTATTGATTTTTTTTTAATTTAAGAAATGATATACAGAAACAGAATACAGAAACATATGTTAAGGGCCAGCCACAGAGTCCTAGAATTAATCAAAATAATATATGTAGAATTTTTTATCTATCTAAGAGTTACTACATCAAATACATTTGTCACTGGAATATCATTAATATAAGTCTTGTGATTGCACTGTGATTATTAAAGTTCCCTAGCATTTGTAATATTACTAGAAATTGAAGGTTAAAGGGTAATCTCATTAGATCATCACATCATGTGAAGGATTTTCTAACCTTATTGGGCTAAGCAATCTCTCAGATCAGATCAGATCAGTCGCTCAGTCATGTCTGACTCTTTGAGACCCCATGAATTGCAGCACGCCAGGCCTCCCTGCCCATCACCAACTCCCGGAGTTCACTCAGACTCATGCCCATCGAGTCAGTGATGCCATCCAGCCATCTCATCCTCTGTCATCCCCTTCTCCTCCTGCCCCCAATCCCTCCCAGCATCAGAGTCTTTTCCAATGAGTCAACTCTTCGCATGAGGTGGCCAAAGTACTGGAGTTTCAGCTTTAGCACCAGTCCTTCCAAAGAACACCCAGGACTGATCTCCTTCAGAATGGACTGGTTGGATCTCCTTGCAGTCCAAGGGACTCTCAAGAGTCTTCTCCAACACCACAGTTCAAAAGCATCAATTCTTCGGCGCTCAGCCTTCTTCACAGTCCAACTCTCACATCCGTACATGACCACAGGAAAAACCATAGCCTTGACTAGATGAACCTTTGTTGGCAAAGTAATGTCTCTGCTTTTGAATATGCTATCTAGGAAGGAATTCCAAGGAGTAAGCGTCTTTTAATTTCATGGCTGCAGTCATCATCTGCAGTAGAGAAGAGCAATTTTGGCCTAAACAGGAAAGGTGGTGGATATTGTGGCAGAATTTATTAGCCCAGTTAGCAAAATGAGCCATTCTACCTCTCTTATGAGGGCTCATACATTCAAGGAACTTCCAAAAAAAGGATGTGAAAAAATTAGGAAACTCCCATAATAATTCCTGTGGTACATAAGTTATTCAAAATATGCCTTTAACACAATCATACAATAAATGTTTGCAAGGACCATGGTTTTCAAAATATGATTCCTCAACCAGCAGTATTGGCATCTCCTGAAAGCATGCTAGAAATGCAAATTCATAGCCCACTTTGCTGCTAAGTCACTTCAGTCATGTCCGACTCTGTGCGACCCCATAGATGGCAGCCTACCAGGCTCCCCTTCCCTGGGATTCACCAGGCAAGAACGCTGGGGTGGGTTGCTGTTTCCTTCTCCAATGCGTGAAAGTGAAAAGTGAAGGTGAAGTCGCTCAGTCCTGTCGGACCCTCAGCGACCCATGGACTGCAGCCTTCCAGGCTCCTCTGTCCATGGGATTCTCCAGGCAAGAGTACTGGAGTGGGGTGCCATTGCCTTCTCCAATAGCCCACCTTAGACCTATTTAATCAGAAACCCTGGTAATTAGGCCTGGTAATCTATGTTTTACTAAGACTTCAAGACAACTATGATGCATGCTAAACTTTCAGAACCACCATGTTAGAAGGCAAAAGATAGTATAAGTAGTCTGCAGACATTAGTTTAATGTTCAAAGAAAATTATTTTGGCAAAATAATTCAAGGAAGCAAGTTACCTACAAATATATTACCATAAAATATTATACATACCTGGGCATGAATAATAAATATGTGTGTATGTACATAGTATGCATGCCACAGTCATACACACACATGCACACTCACAATTTGATTGTTACTTATACTGATATAGTATGCTGTGCTTCCCAAACTTAATACAAGAATCCAAGAGATAAACAATTATTGCTATAAGAATAACAATTATCTTTGTCTTATTTACCTTCACCTCCATACCTTCAGTATGTGCAAAATCTGGCATACAGGGGCTGTTCAAAAAATACTAAGTGAATGACTCAATGCTATTTAGACTCTCTCTACTTGAGAGTTCACATATTTGTCATATTACAGTGTTTCAGTAAGTAAACTTTGAAAAACACTAGTAGGAACTAGAAAAGAATGTATGTTAGACAAAAACAAAGTAAGAATATAAAACAGTTAATGATTATCATCATGATCAAATTTAGATTACATCATAATTAATTGTAAAGGGTCTTCTATAAAAGATTTTTATAAAGGAGTAAAATGATCTCTATTCACAGATGACATAGTTTTATATATATATATATATATATAATCCTAAGGAGTCCACAAAAAAAGAGCTCTTAGAACTACTAAACAAATTCAGTAAGTCTGCAAGATCAATACACAAAATTAATTGTATTTATACACACTAGGAATGAAAAATCATAAAATAATTATAACAAAACAATTTCATTTCCAATAGAAGCAATAATAATAAAACAAGAAGGAATAAACGTAACCAAAAATTTGCAAGACTTATACATTGAATACTATAAAGCATTGCTAAAAATAAATTACAGAAGACCTAAATAAATAAAGATATCCCATGACAATTCAGAAAATTTAACATTGTTAGGATGGCAATATTCCCCAACTGATTTACAGATTCAATTCCTATCAAAATCTCAGATGATTATTTTCAACATTTTATTTTATATTATAGTATAGACTTTATATTTCTGGGCTCCAAAATCACTTCAGATGGTGACTGCAGCCATGAAATTAAAAGACGCTTACTCCTTGGAAGGAAAGTTATGACCAACCTAGATAGCATATTCAAAAGCAGAGACATTACTTTGCCAACAAAGGTTCATCTAGTCAAGGCTATGGTTTTTTCTGTGGTCATCTATGGATGTGAGAGTTGGACTGTGAAGAAGGCTGAGCGCTGAAGAATCAATTATTTTGAACTGTGGTGTTGGAGAAGACTCTTGAGAGTCCCTTGGACTGCAAGGAGATCCAACCAGTCCATTCTGAAGGAGATCAGCCCTGGGATTTCTTTGGAAGGAATGATGCTAAAGCTGAAACTCCAGTACTTTGGCCACCTCATTCGAAGAGCTGACTCATTGGAAAAGACTCTGATGCTGGGAGCGATTGGGGGCAGGAGGAGAAGGGGACGACAGAGGATGAAATGGCTGGATGGCATCACTGACTCAATGGATGTGAGTCTGGGTGAACTCTGGGAGTTGGTGATGGACAGGGAGGCCTGGCGTGCTGCGATTCATGGGGTCACAAAGAGTCGGACACGACTGAGCGACTAAACTGAACTGAACTGATAGCCGATTAACAACACTGTGATAGTTTCAGGTGCACAGCACAGCAACTCAACCATATATATACACATATCCATTCTCCCCCAAACTTCCCTCTTTCAGGCTGCCACCTAATCTTGAGCAGAGTTCCCAGTAGGTCCTTACTGATTATCCATTTTAAATAAAGCAGTGTGTACATGTCATTCTCAAACTCCTATCTCTTCCACCCACCGTTCCCCGCTGGGAACCGTAAGTTCTTCTCTAAGTCTACGAGTCTGTTTCTGTTTTGTAAATAAGTTCATTTGAATCATTTCTTTCTAGATTCCACATGTAAGGACTATCATACAACATTTCTCTTTCTGTGTCTGACATTTCATTCAGCATGACAGTCTCTAGGTTCATCCATGTTGCTGCAATTGGTTCATTCTTTTTAATGTCTGAGTAATATTCCATTGTATATATGTCCCACATTGTCCACATCCGTTCCTCTGTTGATGGACAATTATGTTGCTTTCTTGTCTTGGCTATTGCAACCAATAGCTGCAGTGAACATTGGAGTGTATGTACCATTTTGGAACATGTTTTTCTCTGGACATATACCTAGGAGTGGAATTGCAGGGTCGTATAGAGGCTCAATTTTTAGTTTTTCAAGGAACCTCCATACTGTTCTCCATAGTAGCTGTATTGATATACATTCCCACCAACAGTGTAGGAGAGTTCCTTTCTCTCCACACCCTATCCAGCATTAGCTGTTTGTGGAATTTTTGATGATAGTTATTTTGACTGACGTGAGGGGATAGCTCATTGCACCTTTTATTTGCTTTTCTCTAAACCTCCTTTCATGTGAATCTAGGTCATCTGTAAGTCTTCCTTGGAGGAATATCTATTTAGGTTTTCTGCCTATTGGATTGTTTATTTTGTGATATTAAATGTCATGAGCTATTTTTTAATTTTCAAGACTAATACCTTGTCAGTCACATCATTAGCAAATATTTTCTGCCAATGTGTTCAGTTGAGTTCAGATCAGTCCCTCAGTCATATCTGATTCTTTGCAACCCCATGGGCTGCAGCACGCCAGGCCTCCCTGTCACCAACTCCCAGAGCTTGCTCAAACTCATGTTCATCAAGTCAGTGATACCATCCAACCATCTCATCCTCTGTCATGCCCTTCTCCTTCTGCCTTCAATCTTGCCCAGCATCAGTGTCTTTTTCAGTGAGTCAGAACTTCACATCAGGTGGCCAAAGGATTGGAGTTTTAGCTTCAGTTTCAGTTCTTCCAATGAATATTCAGGACTGATTTCCTTTAGGATGGACTGGTCAGATCTCCTTGCAGTCCAAGTGACTCTCGAGGGTCTTTTCCAACACTACAGTTCAAAAGCATCAATTCTTTGGTGCTCACCTTTCCTTGTTGTCCAACTCTCACATCCATACATGACTACTGGAAAAAACATAGCTTTGACTACATGGACCTTTGTTGGCAAAGTAATGTCTCTGCTTTTTAATATGCTGTCTAGGTTGGTCATAATTTTTCTTCCAAGGAGCAAGCATCTTTTAATTTCATGACTTTAATTTTCAGTCACTATCTGCAGTGATTTTGGAGCCCAACAAAATAAAGTCTGTCACTGTTACCATGAAGCGACAGGACTGGATGCCATGATCTTCATTTTTTGAATGTTAAGTTTTAAGCCAGCTTTTTCACTCCTCTTTCACTTTCATCAAGAGGCTCTTTAGTTCTTCACTTTCTGCCATAAGGCTGGTGTCCTTTGCATACCTGAGGTTATTGGCATTTCTCTTGGCAATCTTGATTCCAACTTGTGCTTCATCCAGCCTAGTATTTCACATGATATACTCTGCATATAAGTTAAATAAGCAGGGTGACAACATGCAGCCTTGGTGTACTCCTTTCCCAATTTGGTACCAGTTAAACCAGTTTATTGCTATTAGAGAACACCAACTGTCCTATAAGATTCAAGGAATAGAGAGGCATGATATTGCAAATGTCTATTGGATAACATAATCTACCGAAGCAGATATTTGTAAGTATTATGATATTCAGATTCTATGCCTAAAATGTTCTACTGAATTGAAATTAGACAGCTAATGCTTACGTTGATCTTCCTAGGTAAGAGGTAAAAATGCTTTCAAAATAGTTTTTTGGGGACTTCCCCTGGTGGTCCAGTGGTTAAGAATCTGCCTGCCAGACCAAGAGATTGAGGTTTTAATCATACAAGACTCAGATCCAGGCCTTGGAACTCCGAAAACTTCCAACTCAGTTTTTATTCTCCAAATTGAGGCAGCGCGCCTGCTCAGTTTCCTAAACCATGTCCGACTCTTCATGATCCTATGGACTGTAGCCCACCAGGCTCCTCTGTCCATGGGATTCTCCAGGAAAGAACGCTGGAGTGGGTTGCCATGCCCGCCTCCTGGGGAATCTTCCCAAAGGGATGGAACCCGCAGTCCCTACACTGTGGGGCTCTTTACCACTGAGCCCACCAGAGAAGCCCCACTGAGGCAGCGCTTCGCCCCATTCTGACAGGAAGTCACCAGAGCCACAGTTGTGCACTTCACTGAATTAAAACTGAGCAGGACTCTGCGGTTCTGGAGTACAAACTCTTTCTGTGTCCCCTGTCTCCTGTTGGTAGGATATAGGCTTTCAGCCTCTTTGACCCTCCCTAAGGTCCTAAGGGCAGATTCAAAGCGTTGCTAATCAGAGAAGGGAGGGGATACAGAAACAGGGAGGAGCATCAAGTGGTGGGACAGCTTTGGGGCGGAGTCCTGGTTCCCACTGAAAGGGTGTGCAGAGCATTGTCTTTGAGTTCTTCGGCAGAACTGGGATCACCTCCTGGAACATCGCACCCTTACCTCACCACCCACTGACCAGAAGAAAGGCACATACCCTGGAGCCATCCCCCCAAATTTTGCGTTCCTCTTTTGAGCCTGGTGATAACTATGTTAGGCCTCCTGTTGGGCCCCAGTCTGTTTCACCTCTGACAGACTCCAAGAGTTTCAGGCTAAATTGCTATTACTGTGGGGTGAATGCTGATTTCCAGTACAGAATACCTTGACTTAAGTCAGGTAGAGAGAGGGAGACTTCTGCTGTGGTAGACAGGACTACACCCACTTCCACGCTACGTGCTAAGTCCCCTTTGGTCGCGTCTGACTCCTTGCCACCCTATGGACTATAGTCCTCCAGGCTCCTCTGTCCAGGGGATTCTCCAGGCAAGAATTCTGGACTGGGTTGCCACGCCCTTCTCGAGGGTATCTTCCCGACCCAGGGATAGAAACCGAGTGTCTTATGTCTCCTGCCTTGGCAGGCAGGTTCGTTACCACTAGAACCACCCGGGAAGCCCCCTCCCTGCAGGAAGCAATTACAAAAGAAAGAGACCTTTGCCCCAATTCTCAAGAAGTATCTTGAGTACAAAGTCTCGCTGGGAGCAGTTGTTAGGAGAAACACACTGACTGAAACCACCCACCCTGGCCAGGCATCATAGTAACCATTTGTGTGGGTTAATTTACGACAGGAGATCCTATGACAGACGAGCCTGGTGGGCTACTGCCCATAGGGTCTTAATACTCGGCCATGACTGAAGCAACTTAGCTCCCACACCGAGTAAGGAACATGGAACTAATAAACCACCACCAACCAGAAGAGTTCAGGAAAGGTCAAAAGGAGACACCACATATTCTACCACCTCTCAGAATCCTTCTCACGGGCATGCATCTTGGCTGGACAATGCATGCACCATCAGGAAGGACCCTGAGTCAGAGCGATTGAACAGACAACCCAGAACTAATCTCATCGCCATAAAACGTGACACAGCAGGCCACAAGGCAGAGCAATCCTGGGTTCCTTTACCCTCTTGCTCTCTGCCTGGGGACCCCTTCCCAATAAAAGTATCTTGCTTTGTCAGAAAAAAAAAATCTTCCTGCCAATACAGGGGACACAGCTTCTATCCCTGGTCCAGGCAGATCCCACATACTGTGGGGCAACTAAGCCCATGCACCACAATTACGGAGCCTGAGTGCTCAGCACTGAAGCCCTAGAGCCACTACTGAAGTGCAACTACTGCAGCCCTAGAGCCTGTGCTCTGCTACAAGAGAAGCCAGCACAGGGAGAGACCCATGCAAGGCAACAAAAGAACACGCCCTGCTCACCACATCGAGAGAAAGCCTGTGTGCAGTAAGATCCAGGGCACCCAAACTTAAATTTTTCTGAAATAGTTTTTCTATTCACAAATTACCATATTTAAAAGTTAAATTTTTGTGGGCCAGGTTTTCTTGTCATGTACTAAGGAAGTAGCATGCAAATAGTTATTCTTTCTGAGAACGAAGGGCAATAATTGTGCTGCTATACAGATTACTGGTATTAAATAGAAATTGAGGCCTTACAAAGATCACAGTTTTGATTTCCAACCATGACAGTACAGTTGGCAAATGCGGCCCACTGGAGAAGGGAATGGCAATCACGTCAGTATTCTTGCCTTGAGAACCCCATGAACAGTATGAAAAGGCAAAATGATAGGTTACTGAAAGAGGAACTCCCCAGGTCAGTAGGTGTTCAAATGAAGGAATGGAGTCAAAGCAAAACAATACCCAGTTGTGGATGTGACTGGTGATGGAAGCAAGGTCCTATGCTGTAAAGAGCAATATTGCATAGGAACCTGGAATGTTAGGTCCATGAATCAAGGCAAATTGGAAGTGGTCAAACAGGAGGTGGCAAGAGTGAACGTCGACATTCTAGGAATCAGCGAACTAAAATGGACTGGAATTGGTGAATGTAACTCAGATGATCATTATATCTACTACTGTGGGCAGGAATCTCTTAGAGGAAATGAAGTAGCCATCATGGTCAACAAAAGAGTCCAAAATGCAGTACTTGGATGCAGTCTCAAAAACGACAGAATGATCTCTGTTCGTTTCCAAGGCAAACCATTAAATATCATAGTAATCCAAGTCTATGCCTCAACCAGTAATGCTGAAGAAGCTGAAGTTGAACGGTTTTATGAAGACCTACAAGACCTTTTAGAACTAACACCCAAAAAAGATGTCCTTTTCATCATAGGGGACTGGAATGCAAAAGTAGGAAGTCAAGAAACACCTGAGGTAACAGGCAAATTTGGCCTTAGAATACTGAATGAAGCAGAGCAAAGGCTAATAGAGTTTTGTCAAGAGAACGCACTGGTCATAGCAAACACCCTCTTCCAACAACACAAGAGAAGACTCTACACATGAACATCACCAGATGGTCAACACCGAAATCAGATTGATTATATTCTTTGCAGCCAAACATGGAAAAGCTCTATACAGTCAGCAAAAATAAGACCAGGAGCTGACTGTGGCTCAGACCATGAACTCCTTATTGCCAAATTGAGACTTAAATTGAAGAAAGTAGGGAAAACCACTAGACCATGCAGGTATGACCTAAATCAAATCACTTATGATTATATTGTGGAAGTGAGAAATAGATTTAAGGGACTAGATCTGATAGAGTGCCCGATGAACTATGGACAGAGGTTCATGACATTGTATAGGAGACAGGGATCAAGACCATCCCTATGGAAAAGAAATGCAAAAAAAGCAATATGGCTATCTGGGGAGGCATTACAAATAGCTGTGAAGAGAAGAGAAGTGAAAAGCACAGGAGAAAAGGAAAGATATAAGCATCTGAATGCAGAGTTCCAAAGAATAACAAGGAGAGATAAGAAAGCCTTCTTCAGTGATCAATGCAAAGAAATAGAGGAAAATAACAGAATGGGGAAGACTAGAGATCTCTTCAAGAAAAGTAGAGATACCAAGGGAACATTTCATGCAAAGATGGGCTCGATAAAGGACAGAAATGGTATGGACCTAACAGAAGCATAAGATATTAAGAAGAGGTGGCAAGAATACACAGAAGTACTATACAAAAAAGATCTTCATGATCAATATAATCACGACCAATATATGATCACTGACCTAGAGCCAGACATCCTGGAATGTGAAGTCAAGTGGGCCTTAGAAAGCATCACTACGAACAAAGCTAGTGGAGGTGATGGAATTTCAGTTGAGCTATTTCAAATCCTGAAAGATGATGCTGTGCAAGTGCTGCACTCAATATGTCAGCAAATTTGGAAAACTCAGCAGGGGCCACAGGACTGGAAAAAGTCGGTTTTCATTCCAATCCCAAAGAAAGGCAATGCCAAAGAATGCTCAAACTATCGCACAATTGCACTCATCTCACATGCTAGTAAAGTAATGCTCAAAATTCTCCAAGCCAGGCTTCAGCAATACATGAACCATGAACTTCCAGATGTTCAAGCTGGTTTTAGAAAAGGCAGAGGAACCAGACATCAAATTGCCAACATCTGCTGGATCATCAAAAAAGCAAGAAAGTTCCAGAGAAACGTATATTTCTGCTTTATTGACTATGCCAAATCCTTTGACTGTGTGGATCACAATAAACTGGAAAATTCTGAAAGAGATGGGAATACCAGACCACCTGACCTGCCTCTTGAGAAACCTATATGCAGGTCAGGAAGCAACAGTTAGAAGTGGACATGGAACAACAGACTGGTTCCAAATAGGAAAAGGAGTACGTCAAGGCTGTATATTGTCACCCTGCTTATTTAACTTCTATGCAGAGTACATCATGAGAAACATTGGGCTGGAGGAAGCACAAGCTGGAATCAAGATTGCTGGGAGAAATATCAATATCCCCAGATATGCAGATGACACCACCCTTATGGCAGAAAGTGAAGAGGAACTAAAAAGCCTCTTGATGAAAGTGAAAGTGGAGAGTGGAAAAGTTGGCTTAAAGTTCAACATTCAGGAAACGAAGATCATGGCATACGGTCCCATCACTTCATGGGAAGAGATGGGCAAACAGTGAAAACAGTGTCAGACTTTACTTTTGGGGGCTCCAAAATCACTACAGATGGTGACTGCAGCCATGAAATTAAAAGACGCTTACTCCTTGGAAGGAAAGTTATGACCAACTAGATAGCATATTCAAAAGCAGAGCCATTACTTTGCTAACAAATGTCCTTCTAGTCAAGGCTACGGTTTTTCCAGTAGTCATGTATGGATGTGAAAGTTGGACTGTGAAGAAAGCTGAGCACCGAAGAATTGATGCTTTTGAACTGTGGTGTTGGAGAAGACTCTTGAAAGTCCCTTGGACTGCAAGGAGATCCAACCTGTCCATTTTAAAGGAGATCAGTCCTGGGTGTTCTTTGGAAGGACTGATGCTAAAGCTGAAACTCCAGTACTTTGGCCACCTCATGCGAAGAGTTGACTCATTGGAAAAGACTCTGATGCTGGGAGGGATTGGGGGCAGGAGGACAAGGGGACGACAGAGGATGAGATGGCTGGATGGCATCACCGACTCGATGGAGATGAGTTCGGGTGAACTCTGGGAGTTGGTGATGGACAGGGAGGACTGGCGTGCTGCAATTCATGGGGTCATAAAGAGTCGGACACAACTGAGCAGCTGAACTGAACTGAACTGTGATTATAGAAAAAATGAGAGCAATCTTGTAAAACTGATATCTTACCACTTTCATGCATACAATGTTGTATGCTTTTCTTCTCCTTACATTTTAAAATAATATTCAAAAACATGAATCTCCTGACTATAAAGAAAAAACATAAAGAGTTTTACATTTCAAGCTTTGTTATTGTGATCTTAGCAACTATGGTTTATGACTTCCTTACGAATTCACATAAAATTTGAAACACTGAGCAATTACTGAGAAACAATTATCTGTAGTTCCCCACTGAACTTTCTTTGTCGAAGCTTTTATCAATTTTTATCACCTGTATTTTTCACAAAATGATCATTCTAATATGCTTACATGTTGTCTATTTTTTAAATTAGCTTTATTATGTGAAGAGTATTTCTTTAGTCTTTAAATTTTTTAATCTTATGGTTATATAATATTACAATAAATTGATATTCCATAATTTATTTGACTGTTATTAAAATCATGATACTGTTTCATTATTTTTCATCTTTAACATTTCATTTATATAGATATCTCTGGAAAAGCAATGCCTTAAAAAATTTACTAAAATTCCGATATTCTATAAATCTCACTAATTTCCATGTAGATGACCATATTATTTTTCCTTATAATATACTTTGAGTCTTTTCCCCTTTTGTCTTTTTTCATGAATATTTGTATATTTTTCTTTACTAATTCTTTGCATTTTTTCAGTCTCTTTAGGCTGTAGATGTTTCTAGAGACCTATCACCATTTCCTTCAGTTCACAACTAATTTCTTTCACTGACTTCTGTTTTACTTTGATGTCATATGAAGTTCAATTTATTGTAATGCTCACAAGAATAAGCATACTAAAAAATGCAATAATTTACATAAACATTTCAAAACATTTCTTGCATATACCTATCAATCTTCAAAGAAATTTCCCTAGAATATTTTTACTTTGGCTCAAAAATCCTACCATTATGTGAAGCATTTTTCCTATATTGGACTCTCCCTGAAAAGCAGCTTATTTTTCTTATAATCAAAACCAAATTGTATTACTCTGAATGCTTATGGTCTTTGTTTTCCAATAATTATCCATGTAACCCTTCAGAATGGCTACCAACATATCATTAAATATGGTGGCTTTAAAGATTGTGACAAATGAGTACAATCATACTCATTTCACATGACAGCAAGATTATGCTCAAAATCCTTCAAGCTAGGATTAGATCTGGTAGACAGAGTGCCTGAAGAACTATGGAAGGAGATTCGTAATACCGTATAGGAGGCAGTGATCAAAATCCATCCCCAAGAAAAAGAAATGCAAAAATGCAAAATGGTTGTCCAAGGAGGCCTTACAAATAGCTGAGAAAAGAAGAGAAGCCAAAGGCAAAGGAGAAAAGGAAGGCTATACCCATCTGAGTGCAGAGTTCCAAACAATATCAAGGAGAGATAAGAAAGCCTTCCTCAGTATCAATGCAAAAAAAAAAAAAAAAAAACAAGGAAAACAATAGAATTAGAAAGACTAGTGATCTCTTCAAGAAAATTAAAGCTACCAAGGGAACATTTCATGCAAAAAAGGGCACAATAAAGGATAGAAACAGTAAAATTCTAACAGAAGCAGAAGATATTAAGAAGAGGTGGCAGGAATACCCAGAAGAACTATACAAAAAAAGACCTTAATGTCCCAGATAACCAAGATGGTGCGGTCACTCACCTAGAGCCAGATATCCTGGAATGCGAAGTCAAGTGGACTTTAGGAAGCATCACTATGAACAAAGCTAGTGGAGGTGATGGAATTCCAGTTGATGTATTTCAAATCCTAAAAGATGATGCTGTGAAAGTGCTGCACTCAATATGCCAGCAAATTTGGAAAACTCAGCAGTGGCCACAGGACTGGAAAATGTCAGTTTTCATTCCAATCCCAAAGAAAAGCAATGCTAAAGAATGTTCAAACTGCCACACAACTGTACTATTTCACATGCTAAGAAAGTAATGCTCAACATTCTCCAAGCTAGGCTCAACAGTATGTGAACTGAGAACTTCTAGAAGTTCAAGCTGGATTTAGAAAAGGTAGAGGAACCAGAGATCAAATTGCCAACATCCATTGGATCATAGAGAAAACAAGAGAATTCCATAAAAATATCTACTTCTGCTTCATTGACCACGCTAAAGCCTTTGATTGTGTGGATCACAATAAACTGGAATATTCTTAGGGATGAGAATAACAGACTACCTTACCTGCCTCCTGAGGAACCTGTATGAAGGTCAACAAGCAACAGTTAGAACTGGACATGGAACAACAGACTGGTTCCAAGTTGGGAAAGAAGTACCTCAATGCTGTATATTGTCACCCTTCTTATTTAACTTATATGCAGAATACATCATGCAAAATGCCAGGCTGAATAAAGCACAAGCTGCAATCAAGATTATCAGGAGAAATATCAATTCAATAACCTGAGATATGCAGATGACGCTACCCTAATGACAGAAAGTGAAGAAGAACTAAAGAGCCTCTTGATGAAAGTGAAAGAGGAGAGTGAAAAAGCTGTCTTAAAACTCAACATTCAAGAAACTAAGATCATGGCATCTGGTCCCATCACTTCATGGCAAATAGATGAGGGAAAAAATGGAAACAGTGACAGACTTCATTTTGTTGGGCTCCAAAATCACTGCAGATGGTGACTGCAGCCATGAAATTAAAAGAAACTTACTCCTTGGAAGAAAAGCTATGATAAACCTAGACAGCATATTAAAAATCAGAGACATCACTTTGCCAACAAAGGTCTATATAGTCCAAGCTATGGTTTTTCCAGCAGTCATGTACAGATGTGAGGGTTGGACCATAAAGAAGGCTGAGTGTCAAAGAATTGATGCTTTTGAACTGTGGGGTTGAAGATGACTCTTGAGAGTCCCTTGGACTGCAAGGAGATCCAAGCAGTCCATCCTAAAAGTAATCAATCCTGAATATTCATTAGAAGGACTGATGCTAAAGCTGAAACTCCAAACATTTGGCCACCTGATGTGAAGAACTGACTCATTGGAAAAGACTCTGGTGCTGGGAAAGATTGAGGTCAGGAGGAGGAGGGGATGACAGAGAATGAGATGGTTGAATGGCATCATGGACTCAGTAGACATGCTGCTACTGCTGCTGCTAAGTCACTTCAGTCGTGTCCAACTCTGTGCAACCCCATAGACGGCAGCCCACCAGGCTCCCCCGTCCCTGGGATTCTCCAGGCAAAAACACTGGAGTGAGTTGCCATTTCCTTCTCCAATGCATGAAAAGTGAAAATTGAAAGGGAAGTCACTCAGTCGTACCCAACTCTTCATGACCCCATGGACTGCAGCCTACCAGGCTCCTCCATCCATGGGATTTTCCAGGCAAGAGTATTGGAGTGGGGTCCCATCGCCTTCTCTGAGTTTTAGCAAATTCTGGCAGATAGTGAAGGACAGGGAAGCCTGGTGTGCTGCAGTCCATGAGTTCACAAAGAGTCAGACACGACTGAGTGACTGAACAACAAATGATCCCACAGTCCTACTCCTGTAGGACAGTCCTGCTCCTATTAAAAAAGACAAAAGCACCCTGAGACTTCCTTGGCAGTCCAATGGTTAAGACTCTGCACTTCCAATGTAAGGGGCCTGGGTTCAATCCTTGGTGAGGGAACTAAGATTTCTCATGCCTTAGGTGCAACCAAAAAAAGTGTAGCAATAAACACAGGGGTGCCTGTATCCTTTCTTTTTCAAGACAAGAAGGTGCCCTAAATGACTATCAACAGATAAATGGAATAACAAGATGTGGTATATATATATGCAATGGATTATCACCCAGACATAACAAAGAATGAGATAGTTACATTTGCAGCAACATGGGTAGATGTAAAGATTATCCTATTAAAGGAAGCCAAAGACAAATATCATATAATATTGCTTATATTAGGGGTCACCAACATCAGTCCGCAGCCTGTTAGGAACCCTTCCACACAGCAGGAGGTGAGTGAAGGGCGAGCAGGCAAAACTTCATCTGCTGCTCCCCAAAGCCCCCATCGCTCACATTGCCCTCTGAACCATCCCTCCCACCCCTGTGCATGGAAAAACTGTCTTCTATGAAACTGGTCCCAGGTGCCAAAAACACTGGGGGCCACTGGCTTATATGCGGAATCTGAAAAAAAAAAACAAAAATAAATGAAGTTATTTACAAAGCAAAAAATGTCTCACAGATATAGAAAACAAAGTTATGGTTATCAAAGGGGGAAGGATAATGGGGGAAGGGATAAATTAGGAAGTTGGGATTAACATATACAAGTGGTCATGTATGGATGTGAGAGTTGGACTGTGAAGATAGCTAAGCACCGAAGAATTGATGGTTTTGAACTGTGGTGCTGGAGAAGACTCTTGAGAGTCCCTTGGACTGCAAGGAGATCCAACCAGTCCATTCTGAAGGAGATCAGCCCTGGGTGTTCTTTGGAAGGAATGACGCTAGAGCTGAAACTCCAGTACGTTGGCCACCTCATGCGAAGAGTTGACTCATTGGAAAAGACTCTGATGCTGGGAGGGATTGGGGGCAGGAGGAGAAGGGGACGACAGAGGATGAGATGGCTGGATGGCATCACTGACTCGATGGACGTGAGTCTGGGTGAACTCCGGGAGTTGGTGATGGACAGGGAGGCCTGGCGTGCTGCGATTCATGGGGTCGCAAAGAGTCGGACACGACTGAGCGACTGAACTGAACTGAACTGATGTTTTATACTTGTATCATTCTATCTAATCCTCACAACAGCACAAAGAAGATATTTTAATTGCAAATTTACAGTTGAGAAAACTGAGCCTTAGAGGAATTACTAATTAACTAGTTTACATAGCAGTTAACCTTTAGCCCAAAGATGTGAATACTCTTCCTTTTTCTGTTATGTGCATCTAATTTAATTGATAATTTGTAGTTCTAGCTAATGTCACAAACCAACCTCATGTACCAACTTACTAAAAAAATTTCTCAGAACCAAATTAGAATAGAAAAGTGCCACTCATCTTAGATATACATGATGGACTGTTGACAAAGAAGAAATTTAGTTTTAATACTTCAGCATATCATTAGGAAGACAAGCTGACTGAGTGAACCGAGCCTGGCATTCATCACTGAACCCAGATAAAGAGTCAGAGTTATGGTATTCTGCAACCTTCTTCCTGACAACCACTAACGGTGTTTGCAATCATTTCAGCAGTTTTCTCTGCTTTAATCCCAGGGCAGCGGCACGTGGGGGGCAAGGGAGAGTGGATGCTCCAGTGGAAGCATCTTAGATGCAGGATCCTTCCTTCTTAAATTCCATGGTCTCTGGGTGTACCTGTACTTGATGGTCTGTTTTATTAGCATTTGATCATGAAAAAAAGGTGAGAATTAATGACTCACTTTTTTAGCATATGATCAAAAAATAGTAAATGATACTTTCTTCACAGCTGTTACCTTATAAGATTTCAAGGCAAGTAATACAAAATGGACAGCTTGTAGAAGACAATACCTATCCCCTAAACTGTATCTCTACCTCTGGATCAGTACTAACTTAAAAATGCAACATCAAAGGCAACATAAAGCTCTGACAGTATGAGAGAGAATTTGCTCTCTGTGCTGCTTAGTAGATTCCAAAGTGTCCACCGACAACCGACAGCTCCCTGCGAACAGATTTGAGCCAGTCCCGGAACATAGCTATATGTGTAGAAAGACTGGACTCACAGCCTGCATCCACTCATTCTGTTGTCCTCACAAAACCATCACTAGGCAATAATACCACTCGAGAATTGCCTCGCTGAGACAACTGCTTCAGAGAAATATTTTACTTAGCAGAGGCAACTTTGCTGTTAAGATAATCCTGCTGCGGCTGCTGCTGCTTAGTCCTTCAATCGTGTCCGATCCTATGAACCGCAGCCTGCCTGTCTCCTCCATCCATGGGATTCTCTAGGCAAGAGTAGTAGAGTGGGTTGCCATGCACTCCTCCAGGGGATCTTCCCGACCCAGGGATCGGACCCAGGGATTGAACCCGGGTCTCTGGCAATGCAGGCAGATTCTTTACCACTGAGTCACCAGGGAAACCCTAAGAAAATTCTACCCACAGGATATGCCAACATAATTTTCTCTGAATATCCTGATGTAAAGACGACTTTTGTGTGTGTGTGCCTGTGTATCGAGTCGCTTCAGTCATGTCTGATTCTTTGCAACCCTAAGATCTGTAACCCACCAGATTCCTCTGTCCATGGGATTCTCCAGGCAAGAATACTGGAGTGGGTTGCCATGCCCTCCTCCAGGGGATCTTCCTGACCCAGAGATGGAACCCGAGTCTCTTATGTCTCCTGCATTGACAGGTGGGTTCTTTACCACTGGTGCCACCTGGGAAGCCCAACTTTTGTCTTTAATGAGAATAAAAAGAGCTGACTACAAAATTCTATTCATAAATAGGAAAAATGTCTTTGTTGCCCAACATCTCATCTTATTAAAATCTATTCATTAGCACTTCTATAAAGTGCACTGGTGTTCTCACTAATAATAACCCTAAGGTTCTGTATTTCTGAAACATTTAAGACTTGGGAAGGCAGTGGCACCCGACTCCAGTACTCTTGCCTGGAAACTCCTGTGGACGGAGGAGCCTGGTGAGCTGCAGTCCATGGGGTCACTAAGAGTTGGACACGACTGAGCGACTTCACTTCCACTTTTCACTTTCCTGCATTGGAGAAGGAAATGGCAACCCACTCCAGTGTTCTTGCCTGGAGAATCCCAGGGACGGCGGAGCCTGGTGGGCTGCCGTCTATGGGGTCGCACAGAGTCGGACACGACTGAGGTGACTTAGCAGTAGCAGCAGTGTTGATCCTCTGTGCATTATTTTGGCTGGGTTTTTTGTTGTTGCTGTTGTTCAAACTTAATGTAACAGAAAAAATTTTGTTTTGGAGAAATGGTAGCTGGGGGGAGGTTGTCGGGGGAGGAGCGCTAAAGGTGGTAAAGGGTAGAAAAGAAAAGCTGTTTTTCCTTATAAGTTTTTCAATTCTGTTGGTTATTAATCAAATTGCATATATCATTTTTACTTTAATTTATTTAGCAATTATAAATGTAATACTATGCCCCAAAACTTTACAGTGTAAAATATCTTATTTGATATTCTCAGTAGACTTGTGGGTGGACACACATGTCCTTTCTTCCTTCTTCCATAGCTAAGTATTCGATATGGGAAAGTCATTTAAATTCCAATGACATGAGACTACTTTACTTGTCACACTGATATATAAAGCATATAAAGCACAAGACTTTATATATCAAACTAGGTAATGTGGAACAATTTGTACATATGCAATAGATCTTTTTATAACTGTAATATCAATAATAAGCATTTATTTTAATACCTACTCACAGTTTTTTTAAAAAAACAGGCTTCAAGCATGGCTGTTCTGTCTCGTTATATAGAAAGCCATTGAAAATAATGTAAGATTGCTCATGGTTTTATTGACCTCATGGCAAACTTTGATCTCGTACAAGAAACTGCTATTGTCATTGATGGTCATGACATTTATTATACCCCATATTTAAAAAGCAATTACTACATTTTATGATACACAGAATAATTATTATTATGTTAATAATCATTTTATATACACTTTGTGGCTTTTGTAATTATTTAACATTATGATCATAAATTTATAATAATTTTATTAGCAATTTGAAATTTAGAAACTAGATAAAAATTGATGGCTAAATTATTGATGTATACTTAAACTTCTAGAATCAAATTTTCCTTCTTTCTAATTTTTAGCCATTATTTATATTATTAAGTTTGAACATTTTCATATGTTCATCTAATTGTGTGATTAGATCACACATCTAATTGTGTGATTTCTGCTTTGTTTTTAATTTTGAAGTGCCTAACAAGAATCTCATTTCTCATTCTGTGGGAAATTCTAATCTTACACATAAACATAGAAATTTTCAGAGTATCTATCCCCATTAGATTTTCACATAGATGATTGTATTCAAATTGAAAAAATAACCTAAATATTTTTCTCCACATGTTCATTGGATTGTTTGCAATCCTTTCCAGTATTGTAATGTTCTCTTTTTCCCAAAAGGATCCATCTCACCTTTATATAGTTATTATAACTAGCATAAATAAAAAGAGAAAAATAGAAATGATTTTAAAAAATTAAACATAAAGTGAAAAATTAAAATAAAAATAAGAACAAGAGAAGAAAAATAATAAAGACTGTAAAGAAAATAATTTTATCCTCAATTCTTGTGCATTAATTTTTATACCTGCCAGCTCTTCTGTCCATGGGATTCTCCAGGCAATATACAAGAGTGAGTTGCCATGCTCTCCTCCAGGGGATCGTCCCAACCCAGGGATTTATCCCATGTCTCCTGGGGCTCCTGTATTGCAGGCGGATTCTTTACCACTGAGCCACTGGGAACGTCCTGTACACAAAGTTATCAGTTAATTCAAAACTGAGATAAAAATTGATAAAATAAATAAAATGTTAAACAAACTTTTCATGTCTTTAAAAATGCTAAAATACTACAACATTATACTACTAAGAAAATAGTACTCCTAATTCCATGTTTTCATTTTTTATTTCCATGGTTTTATCCAAATTGACAGAAAAACATACAAAGTAAAATAGCTACTATATGAACACTGACAAAACTCCACTTGTAACTGATTTTCCTTTGGTTCTAAAAGGCTCTCAATTGGAGAACTAGATCAGATATTTCCTTTAAACTATTTGATTGTCTAATGTGCTGTGCTTAGTCCCTCAGTCCTGTCCAGCTCTTTGCAACCCCACGGACTGTAGCCCACCAGGCTCCTCTGTCAATGGAATTTTCCAGGAAAGAATGCTGGAGTGGACTGCCATGCCCTTCAGGGAATCTTCCCAATCCAGGGATTGAACCCAGGTCTCCCACATTGCAGGCAGATTCTTTACCATCCGAGCCACCAGAGAAGCCCTAAAATACATTATACCTTATGCCTAAAAGTCGGCTTTTTAAGTTATTCAAAGTATATAAACATAAAAATTATCTTAAGAAGCATTTTCAGCAGAAGCTTTTAGTTAAGCAGTATTTTAATGAAGTCAAAACATGAGAGTTTAGTTCTTTTGTAGGGATTAAACAAAGGGAACCAAAAGACATATCCAAGAAGACCTCCCAAAATCCAATTACATAGTTCAGATTTTTCTGAAGTAACTGTTGTCCTTCAAATACAGTGCTATACTATGGAACCCTAATAAGCCTTAGTGTTATTTTGGGAGTATATACAAATTTTTAATAAAGTTACAGTTATTCACCTAATAATGACTTACAGGGATGCCTGTGTGAGAGTGCATGTCTGGGATTAAAATAGGTCTTTCTGTGAAACTGATTTACATAGCTTTTGCTTCATTTATCACTATGTTCAAACTAAACTTAAATCCCAGATGCATATTTATTTTCTAATAAGCACAACCAAAATGGTATTATAGGAATTAATCATTTCCTTTATTTATCTATATATGCTCTAAATAACCTACAAATTATTTATATCTTTTTTTTGGAGTAAACTGAAAAGCAAGTTTTGTTTTATTGTGAAGTAGTCGACATGCAATATTATGTTAGCTTCAGGAGTGCTGTGCTTAGTTGCTCGGCCGTGTCTGACGCTTTGCGACCCCATAGACTGTAGCCCACCAAGCTCCCCATCCATGGGGATTCTCCAGGCAAGCATACTGGAGTGGGGGTGGCCATGCCCTCCTCCAGGGGATCTTCCCAACCAGGGGCCAAACCCAGGTCTCCCTCATTGCAGGCAGGTTCTTTACCTTCTGAGCCACCAGGGAAGCCCAAGAATACTGGAGTGGGTAGCCTATCCCTTCTCCAGAGGATCTTTCCAACCCAGGAATTGAAGTGGGGTCTCCTGCATTGTAGGCGGATTTCAGGTATACTACATAATGATTTGACATTTGGATACACTGTTTTTTTTATTAGACCACTTTACTGAGGTATGACTGATATAAAAATAGGTGTAAATATTTAACATATACAAATGGATTAAAAGAAATTTCTAAGAAAGGAAATGTACAAAAGAAGGAAAAGAGAGCCCAAAGGCACAATCTAGAGCATGTCAACTTGTAGCAAATTCAGGAATCAAAATAGAGAAAACAATGAGTCAAAAAATAGGATCCACACAGGAAGGAAGAAACCTGGAGAGAGCAATTTTATGATAGTCAGAAGATTTCATAGAGGAGATAGGCATCAAGTTCAAAGCTACTAAGACATCAAACAGGGGTGAAGGAATGATACTTGATTTAACATTATGCTAGTTATTAGAGAGGGTCTTCCCTAGTGGCTCAGTGGTCTCTTGCCAAGCAGAACACGCAAGTTTGATCCCTGGGTCAGGAAGATACCCTGAAGAAGGAAATGGCAATCCATTACAGTATTCTTGCCTGGGAAATCCCACGGACAGAGGAGCCTGGCAGGCTATAGTGCCTGGGGTCACAAGAGTCAAACACGACTTAGCAACTAAAGAACAAACAACAGCTTTTGGAGAACAAGAAAAAAGCAATTAGAGGACAGAAGGGCAAGCAAACCTTGTCAGAGCAGGAGGTGTGGAAGTGGAGACAACTCATGAAAGCATATGGAACAATAATTGGTAGGAAAGTGTCACCGAGGGAAGATATTATTTTAAATGGAGGACAGTGGAGCTTGATTTGTATACATTATTTTTTTCAAGCATGAAAGCGTGAATCTTAGAAACAAAACATTGAAACCAGAGCTAAGTCAAAACATAGTCATTTTTTATCTATTGCCTTATTTGTCTAAATTTTTTCCAAATTTCCTTTTTATTTTAATGATAAGAAAGAATTTTCATTCTTTTATTCCCTTGCTTCCATTGGTTTGTTTTTAATGACACATGTGTTACATGGTCATGTTATTTTTTTTAAGTGTCTCAATAAATCCAAACTAAGAAATAAATACAAGAAAAATTTGGAGTATCTCTTTATGTGCTTATCCCATCAACTTGCCAGATGGTCTTCATGATGTCAATTTATTCCAAACTTTTTCAATACATGTACAAATGCAGGAACTTGAGTTATGTCTGACTGTTACATTAAAGGTACCTCTTTACTGACAAGAAGATAAAAGAAAATGAATTAATATTAACTGAATATTTGCTGTGTTACTACCAATAGAGTTCATCATCATTCTATAATGTCATTTTTACTTGAAAAATTTTTTTGAAAAATATATATTAAAATAAAAATTATGTATTATGGAACAGAATACAAAATATACATGTTTTAAATGGATGAAGTAATGAGAGTTTAGAAAAGTTTCTTGAGTACGGAACATTCTGGTAATAAGACTTATTCAGCTTCTCACCCAGATCCACTTATCACCTGTGTTGTTTACCAGTTGTTGTTGTATTATTGTTTAGTTGCTCAGTGGTGTCTGACTCTTGTGACCCGATGAACTGTAGCCTGCCAGGCGTCTCTGTCCATGGGATTTCTCCATCAAGAATATTCGAGTGGGTTGCCATTTTCTCCTCCAGAGGATCTTCCCAACTCAGAGATCAAACCTGCGTCTCCTGCACTGGCAGGAAGATTCTTTACCCCTGAGCCACTGGTCTAATCATTAATAAAAAGCTATGCTTGTGCTAAATAAAATACATATTTTTTATGTCTAATCCACACAGTAATAGTGAGGTAGATAGATAGTATCGTCCATATAAAACGATGGAGTTTTCAGACTTTCCTGGTGGTTCAGTGGTTAAGAATCTGCCTGCCAATGCAGGGGACATCAATTGAATCCCACGTCTAGGAAGAGTCCTCATGCTGAGGGGCAACTGAGCCTGTGCACTGCAACAACTGAAGCCTGTGCACGCTAAGGCCTGTGCTCGGCAACTAGAGGAGCCACCGCAGTGAGGAGCCTGAGCACGGCAACTCGAGAGTAGCCATGGCTCTAGTTTTCTCTAGCTGCAACTAGAGAAAGCCGAAGTGCAGCAACAGACCCAGCACAGCCGAAAATAAGTAAATTTAAAAAAAAGATGGTGTTTTTATCAGAAATGCATACCTACTAAGAAAGTATAGCATTAATATAATGTAACTCACCTAGAGTCAGACATCCTGAAATGTGAAGTCAAGTGGACCTTAAGAAGCATCACTACAAAGCTAGTGGAGGTGATAGAATTCCAGTTGAGCTGTTTCAAATCCTAAAAGATGATGCTGTGAAAATGCTACACTCAATATGTCAGCAAATTTGGAAAACTCAGCAGTGGTCACAGGACTGGAAAAGGTCACTTTTCATTCCAATCCCAAAGAAAGGTAATGCCAAAGAATGTTCAAACAACTGCACTCATCTCACAGACTAGCTAAGTAATGCTCAAAATTCTCTAAACCAGGCTTCAACAGTACGTGAACCATGAACTTCCAGATGATCAAGTTGGATTTAGAAAATGCAGAGGAACCAGAGATCAAATCGCCAACATCCACTGGATCATCAAAAAAACAAGAGAGCTCCATAAAAACATCTATTTCTGCCTTACTGATTACTCCAAAGCCTTTGACTGAGTGGATAACAACAAACTGTGGAAAATTCTGAAAGAGATGGGAGTACCAGACCACCTGGCCTGACTCCTGAGAAATCTGTATGCAGATCAAGAAGCAACAGTTAGAACTGGACATGGAACCACAGACTGGTTCCAAATCAGGAAAGGAGTAAGTCAAGGCTGTATATTGTCACCCTGCTTATTTAACTTATATGCAGAGTACATCATGCAAAATACCAGGCTGGATGAAGCACAAGCTGGAATCAAGATTGCCAGAAGAAATATCAATAACCTCAGATATGCAGATGACACAAGCCTTATGGCAGAAAGTGAACTAAAAAGCCTCTTGATGAAAGTGAAAGAGGAGAGTGAAAAAGTTGACTTAAAACTCAACATTCAGAAAAAGATCATGGCATCTGGTCCCATCACTTCATGGCAAATAGATGGGGAAACAGTTTCAGACTTTACTTTGGGGGCTCCAAAATCACTGCAGATGGTGGCTGCAGCCATGACATTAAAAGACACTTGCTCCTTGGAAGAAGAGCTATGACCAACCCAGACAGCATATTAAAAAGCAGAGACATTTCTTTGCCGACAAAGATCCATCTAGTCAAGCTACGGTTTTTCCAGTAGTCATGTATGGATATGAGAGTTGGACTATAAAGGAAGCTGAGCACCAAACAATTGATGCTTTTGAACTGTGGTATTGGCAAAGACCCTCAAGAGTCCCACGGATGGCAAGGAGATCCAACCAGTCCATCCTAAAGGAAATCAGTCCTGAATATTCATTGGAAGGACTGATGCTGAGGCTGAAACTCCAATCCTTTGGCCACCTGGTGCAAAGAACTGATTCACTGGAAAAGACCCTGATGCTGGGAAAGATTGAAGGCAGGAGGAGAAGAGGATGACAGAGGATGAGATGGCTGGATGGCATGACTGACTCAATGCACATGAGTTTGAATAAGCTGCAGGAGTTGTTGATGGACAGGGAAGCCTGGCTTTTTGCAGTCTGTGGGGTCGCAAAGAACTGAACTGAACTGCAAATATAAACTGAGTATCTTTGTACCAGCGTCTGTTCTAGGTGAAGGAGATGGAATAATGAACAAGACAAGAAAAGTCACTCTTCTAATAGAGCTTACATTCATGTGAGGGAAGATAATAAAACTTAATAAAACAAAAAGAAAGCATTAAGGGTAATATGTACAATGAAGAGAGTTTGAGGAAGCTGGGGTGGCATAGCATGAATTTTGAATTAGCTGGCCAGATGAGGCAGGAGAGTGAGCTTTCTAGGGGACAGGAGAACGGTCAAAGCATCCTCAGGTGAACTGAGTTTGGAATGTTGGGGTTAGAAGTGTAACATGAGGAACCAGGAGCTGAAGAGGCTGGACACATAAGGATTCATAAACAGTGGTGAGAAGCATGGAGTTTAAAAATGTTGGGAAGTCACGGAAGGATTTTAAGCAGAGGTATAATATTATGGGACTCACAATTTCTATTATTCTCCTCTATAGAAAATGAATCACAGGAGATCAAGACAAGTAAGGGAATGGGTTAGGAGGCTATTGTATAGATGGTAATAAATAATGGTGACTGAATTAGAGTATCCAAAATAGGGTACTGTGATTCTCCAAAGCTCAAGTTGAGGGTCAAACACAGGAGAAAAAAGGATCAAAAAAGATCTGTTAGTGAAAGGAGAAAAATGGGAGAGATTGGAAATCAAGTCATGATTATTTGTGTTATTACTGTTATAAATTCATTGGAAGCATTCATTGAGTGGAGCCAAGAAATGTTCTGAGTGTTATCGTGTATATTCCTTATGCCATCCCCACGAGGAAGGCACTGTCATTACCCGCTTATACAATAAGGAGGCGCAAAGTGGTTAAGTAAATTCTTTAACCTCCCATTACTAGTACAGGGTAGAGATAATTCAAATGTGGGCCATCTGACATCAGACACACACTTTAGAACTCTCCCTTAACCTATCTAGACAGCATATTAAAAATCAGAGACATTACTTTGCCAACAAAGGTCCATCTAGTCAAGGCTATGGTTTTTCCAGTGGTCATGTATGGATGTGAGAGTTGGACTATAAAGAAAGCTGAGCACCAAAGAATTGATGCTTTTGAACTGTGGTGTTGGAGAAGACTCTTGAGAGTCCCTTGGACTGCAAGGAGATCCAACCAGTCCATCCTAAAGGAGATCAGTCCTGAGCGTTCATTGGAAGGACTGATATTGAAGCTGAAGCTCCAATACTTTGGCCACCTGATGTGAAGAGCTGACTCATTTGAAAAGACCCTGATGCTGGGAAAGATTGAGGGCAGGAGGAGAAAGGGACGACAGAGGATGAGATGATTGGATGGCATCACCAACTCAATGGGCATGAGTTTGGGTAAGCTCTGGGACTTGGTGATGGACAGGGAGGCCTGGTGTGCTGTGGTCCATGGAGTCGCAAAGAGTCGGACACAACTGAGCAACTGAACTGAACTGAAGTATCTCCAAATGGTGATAGAGGTGGCTATGGGACAAATTAACAGTTTTCTCTAAGTTTCAGAAGACGAAGATCAGAAGGAAGGATGTTCTTAGGCACAGGGTATGGCAGAGCACATATTTCCTGAAAACTCTAGAGATAGTGGCTATGCATATATGTAAAGAGATTTATTTGACTAAGAACACATGCTGTGGTGGCAAATGAATCTATGAGAATTGAAAGATATCAAGGAAGGAAGACTTCCTCTTCTATTCCAGATCCAGGAAACCTCCTCCAAGCAGTACCTCTTAGGTCAGACACTTTCCTTCGTACTAGATCATCAGTTTTAAATACTAACAAGTGCCCTGACTACTGCAGATCAGTGGACAGACCAGGAGATTAAGACTGATGTGACCAGGCTTCTTCATTTTAACAATGAAACATTCTAGTTGAAACCATTGAGCATGATTATTCAGATCTAAAGATTCTCATTTTCCTCTATTTATAGGAATGTGTGTTAGTCACTCAGTCTTGTCCGACTCTTTACAGCCCTATGGACTGTAGACCTCCAGGCTCTTCTGTCCATGGGGTTTCCCAGGCAAAAATACTGGACTTAATTGCCATTCCCTTCTCCAGGGGATCTTCCTGACCCAGGGGCCAAACCCCGGTCTCGCACACTATGGGCAGATTCTTTACCATCTGAGCCACCTGGGAAGCCCCATTTATAAGGAATAGCCATAGCTAAACATTGTCTCTATCAGTAAGTTTAAAACATAATTTGTAGCCAATCCAGTTTAGCTACTTCCCTCACAACAGGCACCACCTCTTCAAAGGATGTGAAGTCATGCCATGATTTGAAGTCATGCCATGATTTGAAGTAGTTCTGATAGTTTACTATTAAGTCACTTTACAAGGCTTCCCTGGTAGCTCAGACAGTGAAGAATCTGCCTCCAATGCAAGAGACCTGGGTTCGATCCCTGGGTTGGGAAGATCCTCAGGAGAAAGGAAAGACTACCTACTCCAATATTCTTGTCTGGAGAATTCCATGGCCAGAAAGGCTGCCAGGCTATAGTCCATGAGGTTGCAAAGAGTCAGACATGACTGAGCGACTAATACTTCCACTTTCTTTCACTTTCACAAGTCATTTTACAAAGAGAAGCTCCCCAAAATACACTGAGCAAAGACAGCATTATTTGGTTTTCTGTTTTTCAGTAAGATAGAACATATTTGAATTTATAACTGTTAGCATTCATCTAAATATCTGGTATTTTATTTTAATTGTATCATATATACCTAAGAAATGCTGGGCTGGAAGAAGCACAAGCTGGAATCAAGATTGCTGGGAGAAATATGAATAGCCTCAGGTATGCAGATGACACCACCCTTATGGCAGAAAGTGAAGAGGAACTAAAAAGCCTCTTGATGAAAGTGAAAGAGGAGAGTGAAAAAGTTGGCTTAAAGCTCAACATTCAGAAAACAAAGATCATGGTATCTGGTCCCATCACTTCATGGCAAATAGATGGGGAAACAGTAGAAACAGCTGACTTTATTTTCCTGGGCTCCAAAATCACTGCAGATGGTGACTGCAGCCATGAAATTAAAAGACGCTTACTCCTTGGAAGGAAAGTTATGACCAACCTAGATAGCATATTCAAAAGCAGAGACATTACTTTGCCAACAAAGGTCCATCTAGTCAAGGCTATGGTTTTTCCAGTAGTCATGTATGGATGTGAGAGTTGGACTGTGAAGAAAGCTGAGTGCTGAAGAATTGATGTGTTTGAACTATGGTGTTGGAGAAGACTCTTGAGAGTCCCTTGGACTGCAAGAAGATCCAATAAGTCCATTTTAAAGGAGATCAGCCCTGGGTGTTCTTTGGAAGGAATGATGCTAAAACTGAAACTCCAGTACTTTGGCCACCTCATGCGAAGAGTTGACTCATTGGAAAAGACTCTGATGCTGGGAGGGATTGGGGGCAAGAGGAAAAGGGGGAAACAGAGGATGAGATGGCTTGATGCCATCACCAACTTGATGGATGTAAGCTTGAGTGAACTCCAGGAGTTGGTGATGGAGAGGGAGGCCTGGCGTGCTGTGATTCATGGGGCCACAAAGAGTTGGACACAACTGAGCGACTGAACTGAACCCCCAAAAGATCATTAAAACCTAATACAAATGGAGGGATCCTTTAATGACAGGAATCTACCATATTGTGGGATGAATTGTGTTCCCTCCAAAAGGTATATCCTAACCCCTGGTATCTGTGACTGTGACCCTATTTGGAAATATGATGTTTGCAGATGTACTTAAGATGTATATTAAGGACTATCTCTGGTATCCAGTGGTTAAGGATCAGCCTGCCAATGCATGGACATGGATTCAGTCTCTTGTCCTGGAAGATCCCAAAGGCCATGGAGCAGCTAAGCCCAGGAGCCTCAACTACCAAGCTCATGCTCTAGAGCCCATGCTCCGGCCCTCCTGCCTTGACTATTGTAATAAGACAATGAACCCTATCACCGGGGCTTCCCTGGTGACTCAGTGCCAAAAAGTCTGCCTGACAACACAGGAGATGAGGGAGATGCAGGTTTGATCCCTGGGTCAGGAAGATGCTCTGGAGAAGGAAATGGCAACCTACTCCAGTGTTCTCACCTGGGAATTCCCAGGGACAGAGAAGCCTGGTGGGCTACAGTCCATAGCATCACAAAGAGTCAGACATGACTGTGAGCATGCACACACTCTATCACTTAGAGTCCTGTTTACAAGACAGTGTTCAGAAAAATGAACAGTCCAGATACTTTCAAAAACATGTATGACAGAGGAGAGATTGTTTTCAGTGGGAAGTGGAGGAGAAGTTTCAGAAACATACTCATATAAAAGGGCCCTGAGGAAAGTGTATGAAATTGGACACTGCATAGGGAAGAGTATTGAAAATTCAGGCCACCAGCAAAAGAAGTTAATTTATTGCCACGGCAGAGACCCTTGGGCAACTTCCTGCTTTGCCCAAGCAATTTGGGTCCTCTGAAGCATATCCATGAAGAGGAAGTGATTGGAGAATAAGGAGAGGTGTTCTCTGTGAGAACCACCCTACTTTTGCACAGTTCAAGCACACAGCCCTCAGAGGAAATATAATCAAGGGCCAGCATCAGCGATTTCATGGATCTGGCACTGAATATTAATCTTATAGTGGCTGCACTGATTTCTGCAAGGGTTTTCCCAAATGGGACACAAACCCCATCACACAGGAAAACATCAGAAGGAGAAAAGACAGGAGGTTCATCTTTCTCTGATACTTGTGAAAGTGTTTACACACCATCTTCAATATGTACCCAGGAGTGTGAAGTGTGTGACAAACTTTGTAGGTAGCAGCACTCAACTTTTTTTTTTCCTACCATAAAACACACATACTACTTTGTCATTGTCATCATTTCCAATTTAACAGCCATTAGTTCACCCTTTTCTTCCTCACTTAAGATGACATTTAAAGGCAAGAATGTAAGAGTTACATTACTATAAATCTACTCTAAGAAATAAGTTACATGAAAACTTGTAGGGATTTTACAGTTTTCTCTACAAATTGCTAATGAAATAACTCACTATTAACTTTGACACAATAGTCTGCTATGATGCCAAGCAGTTATTAACTAGTCCAATTTGGCTGGTTAAATAACCTCTTTGTTGAAATCTTTAAACATACAAGAACATATTTTTTTTTAATCCAGAAATGCACATGAAGACATTCATTTATAATGAAAAGAGAAAATGGTTCATTGATAATGACTAAAACTGCAATATGAAATGAATTATTTATCATCAAAGTAAGTCGTTAGTTAATACAATCTTCAGTTCAGTCACTTAGTTGTGTCCAACTCTTTGCGACCCCATGAATCGCAGCATGCCAGGCCTCTATGTTCATCACCAACTCCCGGAGATCACTCAGACTCACGTCCATGGAGTCAGTGATGCCATCCAACCATCTCATCCTCTGTCGTCCCCTTCTCCTCCTGCCCCCAATCCCTCCCAGCATCAGAGTCTTTTCCAATGAGTCAACTCTTCAGTATATGCAATACCTTACAAATACAAACACTTACATAGAAAATGTAAAATGTGAAGCAATGCTTAGAAGATGAGCAGCTCCTCCCTAGGGAGACCAGGAGCAGAGACTGTGGCTCATAAATACATCAGTATGCACAGAGATGTGCTATCATTCTGAGGACTCTGTAGTTCTCAATGACTTTAGCATGAGG